>NW_028241429.1:0-116185 GCF_964263255.1 Lissotriton vulgaris | reverse complement strand
CACTTTTATAATAGAGTAGAACATAATCTGCTCAAAGATATGAAGAAATAAAGAAAAAGAACACTATTTTATAAAAAGAAGAAGCATATTGAACCCATTGTTGAAAAGGCTTTTGAAGTAAAAAGGAAACTATTTATTTTAGTTTTAAACAGAATTCGATCACTAGATAAACCGATCCATTTAATGAAGGCCAAAAGTAAGAGGAAAAAAGTAATCAACAGAACTAATTTGTGTGATTTTTTGGGGGGGAATGGAAACACAGTTCAAGTTCAGAGCCTTTCTTTAATGAAGAGAGTTATTTTCAGACCAATGATTTGTTGCATGCAGTTGACACCAGTGGTCAAGCTTATGAGGTTAGAAATGGTTGTCCAATTGACAAAGAAAAAATGGTTCCCAGAAATGCAGAAGAAGTGATAGCTGATGAAGTTCTAGGCTGACATCCTAAAGCCCCAGTGTAAACTTGGGATTGCAGTAGTATTTGTAGTGTTCGACAAGAATCTATTGATATGTTACACAATTTCTAATGAGAATACAGTAAAACAAAGTGTTAAGCAAAAGATTAAATGTATGCTAAGGAACTTAGGAACTCCTACATGGTTTCTTACCCTGAGCTGTGCTGAATACGCTTGGGATGATTTACTTGAATTTCTTCGAGAGGCAAATTCGAATATAGCAAATATTGAACACAAGACACCTGGAGAACTGTGCTCTTTGGATCCTGTTAATGTATGCAGTTATTTTAATCATAGATTTGAAGCTATGATGTCTTTTATCTGCAATAAAAAATACTCCTCTTGGAGAAGTTGTGGATTTCTTTTGGAGAAAGGAGTATCAAGCAAGAGGTGCTTCTCATATTCATATGCTGATATGGATCAAGGATGCCCCTAAATTCGGAACAGATTTGGATGATAATGTTTTGTCTTTTATTGAAGAATATGCTAAACTAAAACTGAATGCGGGTAAAACGGAGGTAATCTTATTTGGGAAAGGCACTCGCCCCCCTGCGGAGCTCTGGTGGCCTGCTGAGATGGGTCCAGCGCCTCTCCCCAGCATAAAGGCTAAACACCTGGGGGTTAAGTGGGATGATAGCTTGTCTTTCTCCCCCCACATCCAGCAGGTTGTTGGAGGGTGCCTAAGCAAAATAAGGAACTTGTGGCAATTTCTCCTGTTGCTCCCAGAGGGATGCCGAAAAACGGTAATCCATGCCATGGTCACTTTTAGGCTGGATTATGCCAATGGCCTCTATTTGGGCCTCCCGAAATACCTGATACAACAGTTGCAAACCGTTCAAAATGCAGCTGCAAGGCTGATAAAGCATATCCCTTTTAAACATCACGTCTCCCCACATTTATGCATGCTACATTGGCTGCCAGTGGCTAGTCGGATACAATGTAAGGCTCTCACCCTGGCTTTCAGAGCCTTACATGGAACCTGCCCGATTTACTTAAAAACTCGCTTGCCTAGATATACTCAGGCAAGATCCCTCCGCTCCAACCGCTTGGTTCAACTACTTGTTCCACGCGTTAGAAGAGCGCGTTTGGGCAGCAGGACCTTTTCGGCATGCACTGCACTTCTTTGGAACACTCTTCCACCTGCAATACAGCTGGCACCTTCTGAAACCAGTTTTAGGAGATTGCTGAAGACGTGGCTTTTTACGCATAAGATCCAAGCCACAGACCCTTCTCTTATCACCTAGTCTCTAGCTGTACACTCAGCGCCGGGACACTTCCGACGGAGGTAACCGTTCGCGCTTTATAAGACTGGGTATTATTATTATTATTATTACATGTGCTATACCCAAAATCACAAAAGAAAACAACTTAAGACAACAAGTCTTACGATTCCAAAGCCATTGTTGTAGAAAATACTGTCGACAAAAGTACAAGTCCAAGGAAATGTTTTATACCAAATGTCATTTTGGTTTTCCATGTCCTGTAATATCTAAAGGAAGAGTAAACAGTTTTATGTCTGCAATGCGACATACCATCACAAGAAAGTCTCCAAAGAATACCTACAATTTCAGAAGAAGCGAAGAGTCAAAATACATCAATCATTACAATCCGGTTATTCTGTCCATGACGAATGCTAAAAAGGATATTCAGTACGTTGCGGACAATTCCATTGCTGTTGCTCGATACGTAATGTCCTACATTAAAAAAATCAGAAAAGACGGAATTGAAAGAAATGTGGGAAGAGATTTCTCATGAGAAGAGTCTAAGTAAGAAATTATACAGTTTCAGTTTGAAGATGTTATCCCACCGAGAAATCAGAGCATATGAATGCTCAGATCGGTTATCATCTGCAAGTCTATACTCCAAATCTAGACGAATCATTTTGGTGAGTCTACCGTCTTGCTGCAATGCGAAATCGAGTACTTAAATCTGTACAAGAAATTGAATATTTAGCAGAAAAAGTTCCAGAAAGTACAGATATTTTGAAAACAAATATGTTGGACACATATTATCCAAACAGAAGTCATCATCTTGAGAACATGCGTCTCTATGAAGTGCTGCAAAACTACACTTTTAAACGGAATACTACAGAGAACATCAATGATGGAAAATATGGAGTGATTGGTTCCGAAGGATGTTTGGAGAAGCAAACTAAAGGGCATTTGATCAATCACAGGAAACTGAGTTGCGACAATCCTGATAAAAGGGGATTTTACTATTTAGCCCTTTTGCAACTGTTCAAACAATGGCGTTCAGAATTGGAATTACTTGGAGATTTTCAGAGCTATGAAGATTCCCTCAATGCTTGTAAAGATACCATAGAATGCACTGTTCTTCCAAATTATGTGAAAATGTTGAATAATGAAATTGATCAAGAAGCTACTATTGCAGCTGAGATTGCTAGAGACAGTTCTCAAGGCAGTCAAGGTTCTGCTCCACTGAGTCAAGATCCACTAGGACAACCAATTGTGGAAAATGAAGCAGCAGTCGCCATGAATGAGGTAGAAACAGCAATGCATCAAGCTTAAGAAGATATAATGGACTTAGCAAACTTGGAAGAACAACTAAATACTGAACAGAAAGAAATATATCAGCAAGTGAGACAACAGATTGACCATGGATTACTACATGACAGGAAAGAATGCACATGCACATCATTTCAACCTATACGAATGTATGTGAGTGGACAAGCTGAAACAGAAAAACGTTTCTTAATTAAAGTAATCACCAGTTATCTACAGAAAACAACAGAGTCACATTTGTCTTGTGTTTTAACTGCTCCAACTGGGTTGGCAGCACACAACATTAAAGGAATTACATTACATTGTTTACTTATGCTACCTGTGGAGCATGAAAACAATTTAGAATATCGCAAGCTATCTGGAGAAGCTTGTTGTGAAGTTTCAAGAGTGCTGAATAAAATGAAACTTCTAATTATTGATGAGGTAAGCATGGTCTCAAACTTAATGCTTGCTTTTGTGCATTTAAGAATGCAGGAAATTCTTAAAACAGAGTACGACGTGTTATTTGGAGGAAAACATGTCATAGTTTTTGGACATCTACTGCAACTTACTCCCGTAAAAGGAAAACCAGTCTTTAAAACACTTGCGCATGAAGACACCAGAAAGTCTTTGGGTAGCGTTGGAAACGTTAACATTTGGTCATATTTTGAATACAAGGAACTCATTACAAATAGGTGACAGGCAAATGATGCTGATTATGGAACTATTCTTCAAGATATAAGAATTTGAGTACTAACAGAGCATGGCAATACTACACAGGGCATACCTCACGCCGGCGCGCCTACAACGGTTTTACCCATCCACACAATTCCTATGCCCCAGGTGTCGATCCCCCGATGCAGATTTCCGTCACATGTTCTGGGACTGCCCCGACCTCCACTCCCTATGGAAAACCGTGCACAACACACTGGCAGATCTCACAGGCCTCACAACACTAGCTTCCTGGGAATCCAGCGCACTAGGCATCTTACACATTCCTAAACAAGAACCTGTACACTGGCGGTTCGTGTCCTTGGCGCCGCTGCTGGCAAACAGATGCATAGCTATGCATTGGCGATCCCCGGAGGGTCCCCCCATAGCAGCCTGGACGGGAGCAGTTTGTAAGTGGGCGGCAGCGGAGGAGGATGCCCTCAGGGAGGAAGAAGCCAAGGGCACGCGTAAACATCCCATCTCCATGGATTGGGCCATGCTCCTACACAGCTTCCGGCAGTCCCTGCGCACAGAAGACCCACCTACGCCCACCCCCCCTCCCTCTCCCGAGTGAACATATAGCTCCTGTCCAAGACCCTGACCCCACACTGACCATCCCACTAAGCACTAACATGGAATACCCCCGCTCTCTGACTACGCCACCCTGATATGGGCGCACTTTGAGGGAACCCTTTGTCTCCCGACATCCGACACCTGCTTTTCTTCTACCGTGCACCTGATAACGCCTATATGCTCCCCTCCCAGTTGTGTTTCCCCAGTTACTGGTAATACAATTATAAGAACTGTACAGACTCCGATCCTACGCCATCAAGGCGGGCATTCATGTACCCTCTAGTATCCTCCCTTCTCCCTTACGGAGCACGATTATAGGATCCCAGCCTGAGATTATATCTAACCGATCTGTACTGTTTCACAGAAGAAATGTCAAAATTCCACAAGTTTGTACACAGAAAAGTTGCGCGCACGGCTGACCGTGGCTGAATGTTGAAGCCACGCCAGCAGTTGATTTTCTATGTGCCCAAGTATTAAAATGCAACAATAAAAACAAATTTTAAAAAAACAGAGCATGGCAAAGAAGCTTTGAAGAGTCGATTACTTTCCAATTTGTTTCCAAATGAAAATATAGTTCCAGAAAAAATATATATGAAAATTGAAGAAAACAAATCTATCATCTGCTTAATGCCAACACTGTGCAAGTGTTCTATATTCAATTAACAACTTTTGAAGCTGGTAAATGAAGAAATAATAAAAATCAAAGCCATTTATAAAATAGAGCATGAAGGAATTACTATTATTTTGACAGAAAAATTGAAAACAAAATTGGATTCTTTAGAAAAATCGATATCTAAAACTGCTGGTTTAGAAAAGAATCTATATGCATGTATAAATTTTCAGGTAATTTTAAGGCGTAATTTGGATGTAGAAAAAGGTTTAGTTAATCGAGCAATGGGCAAAGTTGTGGATTTTGTTAATTATCAGAATAAAGATGGAATTGAATTTAAAAAAAAATAATTTGATCAGATTGAAGAAGTAAAACAAATGGGTTGTTGTTCAGTTTGTTTTTTGCTTGTTAAAGATTTATATGTCTGTAGAAAAGAGTTTCCACTTCTCTGGCATATGCAGTAACTATTCATAAATTTCAAGGTTTAAGTGTAGACAGTACTTTGGTGAACTTTAGAAGTACCGTGTTTAAAGAGGGTATGGCATATGTTGCTTTGTCCCGAGTCAGAACTTTATCTGGTTTGTTTTTAATTGATTTTGATGATACAAAGGTTACTGCAGATGCAAACTTTGTAAAGGAGTATAATAGGTTAAGAAGAGCGTATGCTCCCAATTTAGGTCAATATCCTGTATTTGAAAAGTGTGTGGTAGGTAGAAAAAGAAGGTATAATAATATCTGTAATGAAGGTTAGAGAAGGAAAAAAAACAAGATAATGTTGTGACTGCAAGCAAAAGAAAAAGGATACTCTTGAAAAGATTGTTGGTTATCAGTTTGAAAATAGTTCAGGTGTCAACTGCTATGCTAATGTAGTGGTCAATGTTGTTTTTTTCTTGAAAATATGCAACAGTAAATTATGGAGAATCGGGAAAAAAGATTTTGTTCCTTGTTGCATGGTATTTGTGAAAAATTGAGAACTGATAAAACTAAAATACAAAGCATTTGTGATATTCGTAGTCTTTTGGATGTATGTTCTGGTTTGACACAATTTACGCAGAATATCCAACAAGATGCTCAGGAATTACTAATGTATATGCTTACCATATTGGAAAATGAAGGAATAGAAATTGAAAATCTTTTTGGCCTTTGTTATCAATGGAAACATTATTGTGAAAACTGTATGTATACATGTAGCACTAATATAGACACTGAAAGATTTATATATTTAACATTACCAGACAGAATATCACTATCTTTCAATAAACTAGTTAAAGCAGCAGATCAAAACATGGAGTGTAGCCAATGCGAATCAGAAATGTTATCAACATTATTTATACAAAGATATGGACAATATATAATGTTAATGATGCAACGTTGTACAGCTGATGGAAGAAAATATGACACTTTAATAAAACATTTTTTAGCAAGTCAACTATCAATATCAGGAAGGACTTTTGTAGCAGTAGCAATAATTTTCCATGATGGTCCTTCCACAACATCAGGACATTACACTGCCTATCTAAAATGTGACAAAGGCTGGACATATTGTAATGATGCTCAGTTGGTTTTTAAACAACGTTTACCAAGCCAATTACCAAATTCTTATCTAATATTTTTAAATCCAAAGTTTTAGGAACATAATTTGGTCTCTGAGGAATTTATTAATATGTATTAATATGATTACTATTGGACAATTTCAATATAAAGTATTTCAAGAATACCATTTGGCCAAGAGGAATGGTGTATGTTTGAATTACGGACTTTTTCTTGCACATTCTCTCAGCGTATATTTTTAAACAACAACATTTACAGTGTATATAAATTTACGTTAACATTTTGTTCTTAGGAGTAAGCATTTTATATATGTATGATTTGCATTATATGTTATGTATTGAGGATGTAGTCTTTTTAAACAATCTCATTGATTGTTTTTTATTTGCCCGCTGTTATGTGATGAGAACGATTGAAATTGCTATTTCTAGTGAAATTCAATATATTCTAAGAACAGCAAAAAAGGCAAAGAAAATAATTTGAAAAATGTTAAAACTATGCAGTATTGTAAAAATTATTATATTATGTATTATAACTGTTTTTTTTCTTTTCTTTCACAGATCCTAATTTAAAATATCAAATTGTTAGAAATTTAGATTATAAAAAACAACTGAAAAGTAAGTTTAACTAAGTATTAAAATGCACAATTGCCTGTGTTTGCACACAGATGAAAAAGGGAGATGGACGGAATAGATATGTGTGGAAAGATGCTCTGTGGGCGTTTTAAGTTACAGGATAAAGTTAACATGAATACTGAGTGTCACTGGGGGCCAAGAATCCCACCAGATATGTGCAGAAAGTGCCAGAGAGTTGCATTTCAGAGAGGTATAAAATGGGATATAGCTTCAGAGCACTTCTCTGCAACACAGCTATATGGTGTTCAATAGAGAGACATAGTGGGCTACTAGGGTCTAGGAAGTTTCAGGATTAAAATAGACTAACTTCTTTAACTTAAAACATGTCATAGAGTGTGTTTGCAATTTTACACGAGGCCCCATCCCTTCCCTTCACAACTCTATAAATATGTCCTATGACTTTGCCAGAACCTAAGTACTTATACATTTACCTTGTTCTCTCTTTGCAGTACTGAAATTTCTCTACTTATTACTCATATAGTTTCCCGTTGTACCTATTGAAGGACTGCAACCATTTCAATCATTCTTCTTTGAGCATCTTTGGAGAGATATCTCGGTGCTTACCCCCTGTCACTCTCATGCAATTCTTCAATCAACCAACTAGCAATATGTTCTTTTTGTAACAGTCTGCCAATACCTAAGCTCTTATGGGGCAGATTTAGAAGCATCCTGTACCAACAATATGTCACTTTTTGTAACATAGTGATAGCGCAAGACGCTCCTTCATATTTACAAGGAGAGGAAAAGGCAACTTGTGTGGCTTTTCTTCTCCTTGTAAATACGACCTCCTCATACACACTCCTTTGCATTGAAAGGGCGTTTCTTAAGTGTTGCTGTGGGTGTTTCCACACAACACTCATAGAACAAGACACATCTCCAGATTTATCAGAAATCATAAATCTGGACATGTGTGTGAATGCTGCACCATCCTCCGATTGATGTAGTAAGGCTCAACAAGGAGAATTATTTTCATCTCTCCTCATTTTTTCACTTTCAATGTATGCTACAATGCACAGCAGACATTGAAGGAGAAAAATGCCTTCACTGATTGTTTTTGTGCAGGAAGTTGTGTCTTCCTGCACAAAAACAAACTCCACACAACACAGATATCCTTGCACCATTGTGCAAGGGTGCCTGTGACGCCACATGGCTGCAGTTTAAGCATCAGTGCAGAGGGACATATGTTACATCCCTGTGCTTCGGAATTACCCCAGCACACTGCAGCTAAACAGCTTACAGTGTCATGCTGCAGCACTTCCTTATAGTTCTGCACTTATACATTCACCATACACCACAAATGCATTCTTTCAGTCAATTATCCACTACGCATACATTCAGCCAAACTTTCACACACTATCATACAAATATAGCTCTTTTTTTAACCAGAGAAGTTAGTTCTGAAAATAACTTTGTTTTCTCTTTTTTAATATTTGTTTGTGTTTTTCTGAACAATGTTTTGATTTTTTTGTATTTTTTTTAAAGAATAAAAGAGAACTGGAGCAACAAAACAATGAACTTCTGGGGTAAAACAAAAAGAAAATCTAGCACCAATGATTTTCTAAAGCCCGGCAAACCAAGTCCACAGACTGCTCTCCATAGCACAGCAGCCTGTTACACTTAATGCAGTGTATTTTTGCATTAGCCAATTGGGGACTTTTATCCAGATGTTGACTTGATGGAGAAATCCCTGAAGTGCTTGCTACTGCTGGTGGTGGATTTTCTCTGTGTCTTTGGCACTCCTCGTGCGCTAGATTGATGGGATGTAAACTTTTAAAATGTTTAAGCATGCTTGCGGTACCGCAAGAATACATTCTATTTGGATCGCCACGTGAGAGTGCGACTTTGCAAGTTTTACAAGTGACCTTGGTAGCGTTCACTTTTTTTAGGCCTGCAGGAAATGTAGAAAATTTCCATACGATGGAACTGTATCTCTCAGAACGTGCAGGCTCCGGTAGAAATTCTTCATTGTTGGATTGTTCAGAATCAGATGATTCTTGCTGTCCACTAGCCATTGTTCTTTAATGAAAATCAAAAACAGGTCTCCTTCAATAGTTAGAATAGGAAGTGTTATGAACCAATCAAATCTCTTTTTTTCTGGTCACATGGGATCCGCGTAGGGTGCACACACGCAGCATGCACCCAGCAAGACTTTGCGAAATTTCATTTAAAAGTAATATAACTTTATCAAAACTAAACGAATATTATTTTTATGATTAGCTCAGATAATGTCTTGCCTTAATATTTATGTTGAATACATATATATATATATATATATATATATATATATATATATATATATATAGATAGATATATATAGATATATATATAGATAGATAGATATATATATATGTTTTTAGACATTAAAAAATGTCACGGGAGTCGCGCACCCACCCCGTCCAAAACCTATATGACGTCATGCAGAAGCGCGCGAGGGTCAGGTAACGTAATAAGTATGTGCAGCGCATGCGCCAGAAGTCGCGTACTGGTCGCATAGCAATCACGAAGGAAAATACCACCCATCGCACACCCTACGCAGATCCTACAAAACAATCCTAAAATGGCGGCTAGGTTCCGCGCTGTATTTGAGAAAGGTGCGCAACTCCCCAATTTTTTTTTAAAGACAATAATATAAATATGTTTAAAAAATATATAAAATAAGAAAAAATATCTTAGAATTTCAATATTTTTTAAAACATTTTTTTAATTAATAATTAAAATATATAATCTAATTAAAAAACAAAATATCTAAAAAAGAAATAGTTTAAAAAAATTTACTAAATCAATATTTAGTAGTAGAACATTTTATTGTTTCAGTTAATTAAAACCATAACAATACATTTTATAAAATCAAGTACTGCCCTCAAGGCTCTTAATGTATGGATACATTTTCTGTCATTTCATTCTAAAAAATTCTAGTGCAAATATTCTTTGTTAAAAAAACAATCGACCGATCCGTATAGCTTAAAGTTCCAAAACTTCTGGTATTATACTTTATAAAGTTCAGGAGAACCCTTTTCCAAAAAGGCCGCAATCCTTTTGTCCTTATATAGACCAGGTGCCTAGTTTTATCTCAAGGATTGGGCGTGAACCGCAAGGAACTTTAATAATAGGCAGTTCAAACGGGTATCTGTTGGGTTCAAGGTTGTTATGATCGCCGATCTACACGCTCTTATGCCTCGCTCGTTCATGGCCTTTTTTAGAAGGATGGCTCGAGTTCGGGCTAAATTCGGACAAATGCATACAAGATGAGTGAAATCCTCCTTGCTGCTCCCACATAGTCTACAAGTTTTGAGACCGTTGTGGACCCAGATCGGCTGGTCCATGGTCGATGGAAATTTTCCCAAACGTAGCGCTATTAGCTTCTTTTTTCTATGGGCCGGAAATGTAATTGTTAGATATGGGGCTGCAGTGAGAGCTGTATAATTAGATATAACCATCCAAGCGTGTTTTCTTGTACTGAAGGTGGCTTTGTCAAGTAAAAGTGAGTGGAATTTTGTTGACTTGTTTATGGCTTGCTTGAATGCTGGATAAGGCAGATTAATTTCCCAAAGGTTTCGTGTCCCAGTGTCAGTGATGGACTTCTCAAGAGACTGATTATATGGAGATTTTGCATCAGTTTTTATTTTGTCCCACGGTGCTTTGTGCAATTCTGAAGCTATCGTATTCTGTTTCAAGCTGTACCAATACATGATAGTTGCGTACTTTCTTCCCACTATTTCATTTGTTACTCCAAATTCTAGTCTCGTCTGAGCTGGTGAAGCTCCCCGTTGAATTTGGGAGGTGGATTTAAAAATAGCTGTCTGCATTTTGTTGAGCAGATCCGCGTCTTTCCCGTGGAAAGCTACACTGCTATATGACAGGGTAGGAAGCACTTTTGCTTTTATTGTTGCCAATAAAGGTTTATATGATGGCCCCACATGCTTTTTAGCTAGAGACCTGAAGGCAAATGAAAGTGTGTTTGCTCTCTGGGCAATGTACGTCTTTTGCTTCTGAAGATTGTGTCAATTCTCAAGGTAAAAACCCAAGTACTTATAGTTGGTCACAGCCTCTAGGTTTTTTCCCTCCAGTTGAACGTGTTGATTGGCTGTCCGTCATCTGGTGATGAGCATTGTTTTACTTTTTGTTGTATTTATCTCCAGGATGTTATTGGTAATGAATTCCTCTAGCTCCTCTACCGACCTTTGAAGGCCAATCTTGGTTAAGCTCATCAATACCACGTCGTCTGCGTAGGATAAGTGAGTTAGAGATAAAGAGCCTAGTTTGGGAGGGTGGAATAAGATCTTGTTTAGACTAGGGGCTAGGTCTGCCATAAAGAGATTGAAGAGATGTGGGGCTAGAACACAGCCCTGCTTGAGGCCTTTGCTGGTTTTAATTTTTCTTGGGAGCCGTGTTCCATTCCCCAGTTTTACTTCCATCCAAGTGTTGGAATATAGGAGTAAGATTCCTCTCAGTATTTTTTCCGGGATATTCCAGCTACGCAGTCTCCTCCATAAGATGTTACGATCTACGCTATCGAAAGCTGCCTTTAGGTCGATGAAACATAGATAGAGGTGCTGTTTCCTTCGTAGATATTTGTCGGCTAATACTGAGAGTGACAGGACGTTGGTCATTGTCCCGGTCCCCTTCCTAAAGCCTGTTTGATTCGGCGGTATTCTCTTTGTGGCATCAGCCCAATTTGTTAGATCTTCCAGAATTAGGGATGCAAAATACTTCGCCTCCACATCCAGTAGAGTGATCAATCTATAATTTGCTGGAGATGTTCTATCTCCTCCTTTGAAGATAGGTGATATTATTGAGCCCTGCCAGCTGGATGGTATTTTATTTTCAATTCCTATCTCATCGAATAATTTTTTTAATTTTCCACTCCAAAAGTCCGGGTCAGTTTTGAAGACTATTGGTGGGATCCCGTTTGGGCCTGGAGCTCCACTACCCCGTGCCTTTCTTAGAATTCTTCTTATGTCCTCTTCACGAAACCGTGTGTGTCTGGATATGTTTGTTGTCTCATTCTTCTCCCGGGGTTGAACTGCCTCATGATCAAGCCTTGTTATCCGATGCCCCCATCTGGCAATTGAATTGCTCTGCATTCTTCCATCGGAGATTGTGTTTGTGTGCTAAGGGTTTTGTATTCACAACTGGATACGGTGCTCGCTTTTCTTTGTTTGGCCCCTTTATTGTTGTTTTGTTGTTCTGCATCTGTGTTTGGCAGGTCTGGTATTGCGTCCGAGAATCTCTGTGTTAGTAGCGCGGCCCAATCACCTTCTTGGACCTTTGATGTTATTGGGTTTCAAGGATGGTTTAAACTGTTAATAATCCTCCAGAATGCATTCGAATTTGTATTCTTTGCTGTGCAGAGTAATTTTGCCCAGAAGTCGTCCTTCAGGGATTTTTTATGTTCCCACATTTTCTTTTTATACTCCTTTTTAAGATTCTGTCTTTGGGCCCAGTCTTCTGTGTGCGTAGTTGTCCTTTTTAATGCTCTGGGGTTACTCCTTATTTCTATTTTGAGCTTAAGCAGGTTCCTTGGCAGTGGGGAGATGTGAGTTTGAGGCCGTGGTTCTTTTGGGATGGACATAATTGTTGTTAGCTCTTCTGTGAAGTCCTCCCATTTTTGTATCTCGTTGCCTCTAGTTATCTCGCTCCCCATTTCTAGTCTCTGTACTTTTGCCTGCAGCTCACCAATATTGGCCGTTGTCCAATTAAGTCGTTTCAGATTGGTGGAGGGGGAGCTGTCTCCCACAGGGTTGGAGTTACAATGCTTTGTAAGTTTTAAATTAAAATAGGTATGCTGATATGAGTGGTCACTTTTTGATGTATATTCAATTGAAAATTGCTGAACAAAGGGCAGTAGTGGAAGTGAGACTGCTGTGTAGTCGAGTCTTGAAGTGGTCAAGGTTACTAGATGGGTGTGCTGTGGCAGGTTGTCGCCTGGAGTTCTCCCATTAAGGAACCGCAGTCTAAGGAATTCCAACGTTGTTATCAATTGTTGACCAATTGGATCGTAGCTCTCTGTTTTAAGCTGGCTTTGTGGCTTAACGTTCCAGAATTCGTTGTCAACTGCTAACATCTCGTCCTCCTCTGGTGTGTGGATTAAAGTTGAGTTGAAGTCGCCTGTTAAGATGATTTCCCAGGTGGGATTATTATTCCGAATATCCCTAATTGTGGATACTAGCTGATCCAGCTGAGCTTGTTTCTCTTTCACCTTTGGGGGTGCATAGGAATTAACCAGTAGTACCGGAGCTGCTTTGCCAGGTAAAGATAGTTTTATTAATTGCATGTTTGGCCCGTGCGGGGCTATTTGCTCTGATTTAATGTCGAGATCTATTGAGATATAAACTGATAGTCCCCCTTTTGGTCGGCCGTATTTGTTGTTTTTTCTTGCTGGAATGTTAAAATATGTGTACCCAACAAGTGGTAGCCCCTCAAGTGCCCATGCTTCTTGAAGGGCAATGATGTCGCATACTGCCCCAATTGTAGGGGGGCAGACAGTCTTCCAGCCATTTCCTGGCCCCGGCTATATTCCAAGATAGTAAATGGAGGATTTCCTGACTATTATCCTTTGGTGGTTTTTGGGATGGTCAGTTCTTCTTCTGTTTGTTCAATGTCTCAGCTAGCCAGCGCCAGTAGTTGGCGTTGTCTTTAGTGTTTGCTTGTTTGCCTGTGTTGATCAGAAGGTAGTTTGCCGGCGAAGGACTATTCCCCCTTGCGTTCCGTAGTACTGAAAGTGCCTGATCTTTTTTTTCGAACGGATTTTCTTTTTTCCCCTTCGTCACAAGACGTTCCTCGAGTGGGCCTGGATAACGTGGTTTTGCCGGTCTGGCGAGCCTTATGCCCCATGAGTCGAACCTCTCCTTAGAGGATAGTATTAGCTGTGCGATCTCCACTGATCGCCATATATTTAGTGTTTGTTCCGGTAAGTTGTTATTATCTTGCTTGCGGAATTTGACTGAGAGTAAGTCTGCGGTAGTTAGGTGCTGTAACCCTTGAACGTTGGCGAAGAGTTTAAATATGTTGCCCCTGTTGAGAATGTCGTGTATCCCCTGGGTTTCATATTCTGGGATGAAGAGCAGTTGTTTGAGATGTAGATCGTCTTTGCTAGACCAATTCCTGGAGCCTTTGCCAGGTTCAGGTCTACTGACAGGTCCGATTCCGCTATAAGGACCAGGCCAGGCAGATGTTTGTATTACTTGCATGCTGATTGCCTCTGCGCGTTGGGGTGTCGAAGGCCTTGTGATCTGATTACTCTCTTTCGTCAGTCCTCCGTTTATGTCTGAGCTGATCTGGGGGACTCAGATGTACTCTGCCTCTGTCCCTTTCTCCAGGTTGGGGTCTTCCTTGTGGTTCATATTTACCCTTCAGCATCCTTGATGGAATAGAATCTTTATATCCGCGATGGGGGAAAGCTTTTTTCTTCCCCAATCTGGAGTTTCCAATTTGGGGTCCTTTCAATGATTTTAGGTAGTGCCTCTTGGTTGTTAGTGGCATTATCAATCTGATCTTGCTGGAAACATGCCGAACTTAGTGCCCTCCTGAAGAAACCTACAGCAGACCCCACCGAACTTAAGAACTACCGCCCCATCTCGCTCCTCCCTTTCCCTGCCAAAGTCATAGAGAAGACCGTCAACAGTCAGCTCGCCGCCTTCCTCGAGTCCAACGGCTCCCTTGACCCCTCACAGTCCGGATTCCGACCCAAACACAGCACCGAGACCGCCCTCATCGCAGCCACAGACAACATCCGAACACTATTAGACAACGGGGAAACAGCTGCCCTCATCCTCCTGGACCTATCCACAGCGTTTGACACGGTCTGTCATAGCACCCTAGTACAACGCCTCAGCAACGCCAGGATACAAGGAAAAGCATTGGATTGGATCTTCTCGTTCCTCGCCGGAAGAACCCAGAGAGTCCGCCTCCCCCCTTTCAGATCAGAGGCCTCCGAAGTCATATGCGGCGTTCCACAAGGATCTTCGCTCAGCCCCACCCTCTTCAACGTCTACATGAGCCCCCTCGCACCCATCGCACGCCAGCACAACCTCAACATCATCTCCTACGCTGACGACACACAGCTGATCCTCACCCTCACCAAAGACCCAAACACCGCCAAAACCAACCTACACGAAGGGATGAAAGACGTAGCCGAATGGATGAAGAACAGTCACTTAAAACTGAATTCAAACAAAACGGAAGTCCTCATCCTAGGATCATCCCCCTCTGCATGGGACGACTCGTGGTGGCCACCGGCACTGGGCAGCGCACCCAAACCAACGGACCATGCTCGCAACCTGGGATTCATCCTAGACTCCTCCCTCTCAATGACCAGACAAGTCAATGCCGTCTCATCATCATGCTTTAACATATTACGTATGCTCAGAAAGATCTTCCGCTGGATCCCCACCGAAACAAGAAAGACAGTCACCCAAGCACTTGTCACAAGCCGACTGGACTACGGAAACACCCTCTACGCCGGAGCCACAGCCAAATTACAGAAAAAACTCCAACGCATTCAGAACGCCTCCGCCCGACTCATCCTAGACATACCCCGCCACAATCACATATCCGATCACCTGAGAGACCTCTACTGGCTCCCCGTAAACAAGAGAATAACATTCCGTCTCCTCACCCATGCACACAAAGCTCTCTACGACCATGGACCCAAATACCTCAACACGCGCCTGACCTTTTACACTCCCACCCGCCAACTCCGATCATCCAATCAAGCCCTTGCCACGATTCCACGCATTCGAAGAGCTACCATGGGAGGAAGATCTTTCTCCTACTTAGCGGCCAAGACCTGGAACTCTCTCCCCACCCACCGCCTCCTTACACAGGACCACCTCTCCTTCAGAAATCAACTAAAAACCTGGCTATTTGATAAGTAGCGAACCCCCCCCCCCCTCAAGCGCCTTGAGACCCTCTGGGTGAGTAATGCGCTATACAAATCTTGATTTGACTTGACTTGACTTGACATGTCGCACCATGAGTCCTACTTCGTCTAGGGTTTGATTCTTCTCTTCCTTGTAGGCAGCGTTTGGTTCCGTCGAGCCGCTTTTTCCGGTTCACGTTGGGGTTTTGCCCGGTTGGTGTTGAATTTTTGTTTTGGACCACCACTCTGCATTGTGGGGTTGTATCCACAGTGCTGGGCAGCTCTAAGGGGCCACTTGTTTGTGGCGAGCTCCCACTTTATATGCGACTGCTTTCTCTCGCAGCGTCGTCTGTCTGTGTGAAGTAGCCCGTGGCCAACCTCGGGTATGCATCTCTGTTGTTTGTTTCGCCTGTGGGCTCTACTTCAGTGCATGTAGAACGGTTACTTATGCCCTCTACCAGTAGGACCTCCCTTCCTTTTTTTGTTGAGAGCTGTTGTGTTGGTGATTTGTATATTTGCTCAATTAGGTCATTGGATTGTCTTGTCCTGTTTAGTGTTTCGTCCTTGCTTTTGGCTGTGGTGAATATGGGGAACATTCTCGCCCCTTCCTCCGTATTCCCTGCTATTTGTTTGTTCCTTGCTTTCCTTTCCCGTTTTTTTTGGCGTCTGGTTAATGTAGTTTTTTTGTTTGGAGTTGATATATTTAACATTGGACTTGCTTCTACCATGTTCTTCCCTTTGTGTGCATCTGGTTCTGGATTCTTGACGGGATTATGGTGTGTAATGTTTTTGGATGGTTCAACTTTGGAGGAAAGCAGATCTGATTCTCTGAGAGCCAGTATTTGTTCTATAAGATTGGGAAGGAGGTTCAGTTTGTCTATAATTGGACCACAGGAGAAGGGGCTTTGTTCCAATGTATACTTTGATTGAGCTGTTGTTATCAGGTTGTTAGGTTTATCAAGTTTATTGTCTATCCCCGCAATGTAGTGGGCTATGATATTCATTAGTTCGATTTGAGTGTCCATTTTATCGGATTGCCAGTTTAATGCCGTTGCTGATGACTGAAGGGTTTCTATTACGGAAGGAAGCAGCCCTGAATGGATTGCACTGGCGCTCTGTTCGTGGTTTTGATGGGGTAGGAAATCAGCGCGTTCTTGACGAGGCGAAGTGTTGCCAGATGGTGGGATTACAGTTATTCCTTCTCTGGTTTTTCTTGGTGTCTTGGCTTTGCGGTTGAGTAAATTGCCCTTCTTCGTTTGTGTTGCGCAGTTTATCGTCAGAGTTTATTTCCCCTTTGTGAATGATTTTGCTTGTGTCTTGCAGAAATTCTTTATTTAGAATTGGGCTTAATGAAAAATTTAGTAGCTTCAGCCACGACGTTTTGGAGACGTTCTGATGCATTGATTCCATTTGGCTTGTATTTTGTTCCCTATGTATTTGTGCTTCGGATCTCTGAGAGACTTTGTCAGGTAATTTATGTGTTTGCGGTTTTGTCGGGGGCTCTGAGATTTAGTTTTTAAGAATTTTGTGAAGAAGGTTAGTGCTGTAGTGGATGTTGCGTTGGGTGTTGATTTTTTAGCACACGTCCGTTCTTCATTTGTCCTCTTGCTGTCTGGGGTGCCCTCTGTTATTACTCCCGTCGCATGTGTTTTACTCTGGCCCGGAGTAGTGATTACTCCTGTGCTACACTTTTGTGACAAGGTGGCTCCCTGGTCGAGGCACTCCCCAATTTCTTCCTGCAGTTGTTTGATTACTGTTGTCTCGTCCTGTTGCTGACTTTGGTGAGTTGAGATTGTTGAGTTTGCCCAAGATGAATGGGGAGTTAGTCTTCTAAATATGGATGTCAAGCCTTTGTTACAGGCTGCCTTCTCAGGAGTTAGAGGCATGGGGAGACCCGACAGAGCTTGTTGGGTCATAAGGAGAGTGGCTCGTGGGTTTTTAGGAAAAAGAAAGCCTTGTTTGTCTCTAGTTTCTTTATCCCGTCCTGCTTTTTATTCTTAAACATTGTTGCGATTGGGGAGATTAGTGGAGTGTGTAGCACTGTTGTTTGACCTTTATTTTTATCCATGGGGTTGGATACCGTTTTGTCCTTGTTTGTGTTGCACTGGTCGGCAAGTGGAGATTTCTTTACGTTTGAGGTTCTTTTTTTTTGCTTAGGTGACCTCCTGACCCTGCCTGATCTCATCCTTTGAGGGCAGGTTTGCTGGATTGTGGTGATTTATTAATCGCTATGAGGGCTTTGTTTTCTTTGTGGTTTTTTTTGGTTTATCTGCTTTTCCTCCTTTCGGCCACAGCCCAGCAACCCAACCCGGCAGCACAACAGCACAGCAGCGCACCCCCTTGTTAGCCAGCCAGCCTATTTGCCCAGTTGATATGGGGCTCCCTCTACCGCTCCCCAGTGCCTCCCCCTACTCTCCTAGGGTCAGCGGCTGGGGTGGGGGGGCGCAGCTGGTCGGAGGAAATCGGAGGTGCAGCCAACGCTGGGGTTTAGTTTTACAAGTTTAACAGCTTAACAAGCTCCCAGAGTTCAAGGTCCAGCCCCCAGGGGCTGGAAGCAGAGAGCTGGAAGCGGGGAAGTTGTCACTAATGTCTCTGTTATTGTCTCTTACCGCTTCTCCTCCCGCTGTTACCTCCTCTGATGCACCAGAGCCGTCGGGTGCTGTGTAGCCGGCTCGCTGTACAGCTGTTCAGCTCACCGGTCGCCGGTCCCAATCACTGGTTAGGGAACGGGGTGGGCTGTCCAGGCAGTCCGAGAGCTGCAGACCGCTACGAACCACTACGGACTGCTTCCGCCTCCTCCTTTCCTTCCCTGCGGCCTCCACTGCCCGTGCCCATGCCCCGAGGAATATGGGGCAGGTGAGCAGGTAAGCGGGAGAGTGCAGCTGCCTTACGGCGTCTCTAACACTGCTGTTGCTGCTGCTATCGGTCTCACCTAAATCAATATGAAAAAAATAAATATAACAATTAATACATTTGAAAATTGTCATTGAAAAAACCTTTGAAATTCACTTAAAAAACATAGGTTTCAGGCCTGTTATAGTTAGGGATCAGCATTTAAAAAACCTTAGAAATTCACTGAAAAAACTATAGGTTTTAGGAGTGTTAGAGTTAGCTGGACATTTCACTCGTACTAAACCAATGAAATTCCTCTGTTATAGTTAGTTGTACTAAGTGTGGGTGGAGAAGTGTGGCTCAATGGTTAGAGCAGCAGACCCTGATGCAGAGGTCTAGCCCGGGACCAGGGTCTTGGGCTCAAAATTCCACGGACCTGATAATTCTTGCCTCGGTGCCTATTCCAATCATGGAGTCCCACTCTGCAACTCTGGGCAATAGCTTGCTTAATCTCCACAATGGCCCCCACAACGCTAAGGATGCCTGGCCTCCACCTTGGGGGTGCCCAGGAATGGACGCCTCACAGGGAAAGCCAGGATGGGTTCCACAGCGGTATTCGTTGAGACCCTTGCGGGTGAGTAGTGCGCAATATAAGTATCAATTTACATTTACTATAACTCGCGTGACCGCAATCCACTGCTGACGATGTCACATATTACATCATTCATGACATGGTTGATATCACTGACACTGATGACATCACTGATGATATCATCCACATGACAATCAGATACACCTCATCATACACTAGTACAGCGTTCTTCAAACTGTGGGGCGTTCCCCCCTGGGGGGCAGTGGATGTGTTCCCAGGCTAATGGGGCTGCAATTACATGTAAATGTAGATAGCCTGGAAGCGAGAAAGGCTCATTTCTAGGCTGTATCTATTTACATGCAGTATTTAAAGTCCATAAGAAAGTGTGAGGACTGTAATACTGAGCCACATGGAAAGGTTCAGGGAGTGTGGAGACTGTGTTAGACATAGCGAAAAAAAGAAAATCTGCATTTTTTCGACCTTCAGGTAACTGCATATTAACCCGATGGCTGCTCCCGCAATTTCACGGCAGTGCGGCCGTTTTAAAAAACGGGCGGGGCCGCGTCGGCCATTGGCCGACTGCAGCACCAGCGAGGTAGTGCTGCCATCGGCCAATGGCTTATCTGCTTGAATGTCATTATTTTAAAATAGAATGTTTAAGACAAAATAAGTGCTTTAAACATATATAGTTCAGTGAGAATCATTCAGATTATATGTAGTGTAAATATTTGATATGTGTCCATTAAAAGGGTGCACTCTTTTTAATGGACACCTATTGGCTCTCAAAATAAATTTGTCACTGTGAAGCTCCAAGTTACTATTAACTAAAACCTACACTGGCTAAAAAGCAGCCTTTATATTTGGGAATTAATCAGTTGTACACATTTAGATTTCCTTCAGGAAGGGGGCATCCTAGTAGTAAGGCATATTTTTTCTTTAACGTTCTCTTTTCCTCTCTCTGCTTCACAGGAGTACCTTTCCCCTGCCTGCATGTTTTTGGAGTGGTCACTGAACCCCAGTTATGTCAGTCTTACTATGAAAAAGAACGTTGGGGGTTTGCATTCGGGCACACTTCACCATTTCTGAGCATGGAACAGGGCCCAAAGAACGGGTGGGGGTGTCTAAATATATTTTTTTTGTTGTTCTTTTACACAAAGCAGCAGAAAGCATGATTTGGGCTTCCGACCTATAGGTAATGGCCCTGTTCAGTTGGCAAAGTAGACAGTCTGCTTTGTAGGGTTGTATGTATCATTGGTGCTACAGCTCTTTTGGAGATGCAGGGACTACTTGCAGTACCAGTGTTGCCTTGGTCCTCAGAGCAATGGACAAAGGGAAGGGAAAATTGAAGCATAGGAGAAAACTTGATTTGGACATTAGGGAGATGGGGGTGAATGATGAGATCAGAGGGAGAGGGATGAGGTGAGATGGGAGCCCATGTTGTTAACAAAAGTCAGAAGCGACAAGAAGTTGGTAGCTATCATTAGTGAAGCAGGTGTAGCAATGTTTTTGCCCAGGGACCCATTGCACCTCAATTATGATTGTTTTACTATAGAAAGTGGGCATGAGGACTCATTTTTCTTGCTAGCATTAGTGCAGATGGCACCCTTGGGGCAAAAAGGGGGGCAGCATAGAGTAGGTCAATCTTTTCAGAAAGAGCTTGTTTTGAGATTGACGTGATTGTCAGACCAAGTGGGGAATGAGTGAATGAAGGCGATTGCCATCATTAGTGCAGCAGGTGTAGTTGCATTGGCACCCACAGCACCCCTATTATAGGGAGTAGTGCGATGGTCAATTCTGTTCTTGCTTGTATGCTGTTGCTTTTTCTGTAAGCTCCACATTTAGTCCGGAGAACAAGCTACAGAAGAGCACATCTAAAATGATCTCATGATCCCCTCTCCCCCTCCAGTCATCTCTACCCCTTTCCAAATCCTTGCCATATAGTTTTTGGAGGGGGACCCCAACTTCAAAACATTTTGCTTAGGGGGGCTTAGAGTGAACAAGTTTGAAGACCTCTGCACTAGTATAATCTTTCATCACTCACTATAAATTATAGAGTGCCATGCTTAAACCATTGATACAATAATAACAGTTTCTAAAAACCCACTCAGTGATTCCTAGGTCTACACTCACATGTAAACACTTACTTATGAATTCAGTCATACGTGTTGACAAAGATCAATAGAAAACTATTAAATATACTTATACCCCTATATCAACATTACCCACCAACACACATTTTATTGACTTATACCTTCACAAAAATTGATCATACTTACATTTAGTCAACTACACACTTATACAAACCCCACGTTATTTGTTCATATAGATAGTAACTCATACTTAGTGACTTATAAAATCACTATTACAAGTAAACATTTATCTATACATTCACTCATAGAATCACTGAGCTGTATGTATACTTATTTATATACAACAACTGTCACATACACTGTGATTTAGATTCCTACTTTGTTGGACATGTATCATTGAGAAATATATTTACTCATCAACACACCCATAAAGAGATTTACTCACCCAATGAACTGTTTTTACATGCAGTCTTAACCTCATATGCCTACTAAAGTAACTCTTTACACATCTTTGGACAGTCACATACCTCCCACCCAACATCATAAACATTTACTATCCTTTACAAATACTCACTTAACTATTAAAAAACTAATATACAGTTTCACATAGATAGTAACCATCATATACACTTCTTTACACAACAAGAGACAGAGTGATACAGATATTCACACAGTTAAATCACTATCCCATATATTTAGTGAGACACTTTAAATTAGTCACTTAGACAGTAAATCACAGAGCTACTAAATCCTCCATCCAGACACTTATCCATCCACTCAGTCTTCAATGCAGATTCTTATATATATATATATATATATATATATATATATATATATATATATATATATATATATATATATATATATATATATATATATATATATATATATATATATATATATATATATATGTATATATATATATATATATATATATATATATATATATATATATATAAGAATCTGCATTGAAGACTGAGTGGATGGATAAGTGTCTGGATGGAGGATTTAGTAGCTCTGTGATTTACTGTCTAAGTGACTTAGACAGTAAATCACAGAGCTACTAAATCCTCCATCCAGACACTTATCCATCCACTCAGTCTTCAATGCAGATTCTTATATATATATATATATATATATATATATATATATATATATATATATATATATATATATATATATATATATATATATATATATATATATATATATATATATATATATATATATATATATATATGTATATATATGTATATATATATATATATATATATATATATATAAGAATCTGCATTGAAGACTGAGTGGATGGATAAGTGTCTGGATGGAGGATTTAGTAGCTCTGTGATTTACTGTCTAAGTGACTAATTTAAAGTGTCTCACTAAATATATGGGATAGTGATTTAACTGTGTGAACAAGGCGGCAACGCCGAAACGCGTCTAAGCAGATACTGATCGAATAAATCGAGTTTGGATTCAGATTCATGGTGTCAGCGCCTTCTTCAAAATGTACAAGTTTGGCAAGACTGGATATATATATATATATATATATTAACTGAAAAAAACATAGGTTTCACACCAGTTATAGTTAGGTGGAAATTTTACTCGCATAAAACCATTGAAATTCCCACGTTATAGTTAGTTGGACTCACTATAACTTGCGCGTGCAATGCACTGCTGATGACGTCACATATTACATCACTCATGACATGGTCAGTGACATCACTCATGACATCACTGATGACATCTCAAATGACATCACTGATGACAACATCCTTGTGACAAAGTGGCAGACCTCCTATCAGCATAAAGTAACCTTTGACACACACATTCAAAACTAGAAACTAACATTTTCTTAAAAAAGGAGAAACCAATAACAATTACAACAACTTATTAGGTAATTCCAACATCTACATGCACCAACCGTTCTATATAGTCACTCATGCATGTACTTACTCATCATATGTACTCATACACCTATACATCCTGTTACACACTAATACTCATCCATATAGTTACTCACACACAAATTCACACATGCAAATAAACTATCAAAAAACCATTTACTTGATTATACTGCTATATACACACCACTACACATACTTCTACAGAAACAGAAACATATTTACTCTCTTAAACAATCAATTATAAAAACACATACTCACTAACCCACCCATACACACAATCATCCACCCATACAGTCTTGCACACATGCTGTCTTCAAAATACATACAAATAGTGAGTCACTCATTCATGCATCTGTGCTCTAAGTAATATCCCCACCGAACCATACAGACACTGATACTGATACTCAAAAAAACAACTAATAACCCATATACACACTCATGTAGCTACTCACCAACCCATGCAGCCACTTATACACAAAGTGAGACACAGATTCAGATATTTAAATATTTAAACATTACTCGCTAATATATGTATTCACTAAGATACATTTAATAAGTCAGTTAACCAATCAATTTTACACAAAAAAAACATCCATTTAGACATTTATTTACACATTTATTCTTCCATCAACCTTTAGATATACATATATAAAAAATATTTATTTTTCAGAAAGGTACACATTCACTGGATGATGTCATCAGTGATGTCATTTGAGATGTCATCAGTGATGTCATGAGTGATGTCACTGACCATGTCATGAGTGATGTAATATGTGACGTCATCAGCAGTGCATTGCACGCGCAAGTTATAGTGAGTCCAACTAACTATAACGTGGGAATTTCAACGGTTTTATGCGAGTAAAATGTCCACCTAACTATAACTGGTGTGAAACCTATGGTTTTTTCAGTGAATTTAATAGTTTTTTTAAATGCTAATTCCTATATATATATATATATATATATATATATATATATATATATATATATATATATATATATATATATATATATATATATATATATATATATATATATATATATATATATATATATATATATATATATATATATACAAAACCAAAGTATACTCCGCGCGTAGCAATCACAGCAGGCACAGATACACCAAGCACGGACCAGATTTTGCGGCATTCAAATCTTTATTCGCCTGTCGGTTTCATGACGTTTCGGCACCCCTGTGCCTTGCTCACATGACAGATATATATATAAAAATTTCTATGGCAAAATGAAACCCCTCATTTTGTTCCTTTTGAAATTAAATGTATTAAGTGTTACCACTTTATTCCAATCAAGATGACTTCAGGTGTGCCATACTTTGTCATAAGTAAGACTGTTAGCGTTCTAGTTGTTCTTTAGAACAGTCTGGGACATTCTGTCATTGGGCTATAGTTGGGCTACATTTGGCTGATATTTGGGCTACATTTGGGCTCTTTTGTCTCTGGTGGCCATCTTGGGAGACTGCATATCAGAATTTTTTTAATGAAATATAAGAGGATTTGAGAAGTCACTCAAAATGTGCCCTAATTTTTCTTTCTTCGGCACTAATCATAATTTCTATGGCAAAGTGAACCCCCTCATTTTGTTACTTTGCAAATTAAATGTTTTAAGTGTTAACACTTTATTCCAATCAAGATTACTTCAGGTGTGCCATACTTTTGTCATAAGTAAGACTGTTAGCGCTCTAGTTGTTCTTTAGAACACTCTTGGACATTCTGTCATTGGGCTATACTTGGGCTACATCTGGGTGATATTTGGGCTACATTTGGGCTCTTTTGTCTCTGGTGGCCATCTTTGGGCTACATTGGGCTACATTGGGCTTCATTGGGCTACATTTGGGCTCTAACATATATATAGCCCAATGTAGCCCAATATATATTTTTTCAAAGTTAATTTTTGTAAAAACCACTGGAGCATATATCTTGAGACATAGCAAAGGCACATTGGGGTACCAGTCCCTACAATTTTGCCAAGTTTGGTGGAAATCCATTCTGCCGTTCGGGCTAAAAGTGAGGTCGACCGCCCTAGATAAAAGGGGGGTCCCAAAACGTGTTTTCCCCATGTTAATTTCCATAGGGCGGTTGGACTCACTTTTAGCCCGAACGGCTGAATGGATTTCCACAAAACTTGGCTGAATTGTAGGGACTGGTAGCCCGATGTGCCATTGCTATGTCTCAAGATATGTGCTCCAGTGGATTTTGAGTAATTTAGGTTCAAAAAAATATATATATCTGGGCGGAGCCTAACCACACATCTGATCTGATTGGCCGTCAGCACTTCATCCAAGAAGTGTTGGCAGCCATCTTGGGACCAATATACATGATAGCACCTCATTAAAAAGCATTGTAATTAAATAGAGGGTTTTAGTTACATTATAAATCATTTGTTGATGGTACCATACTCATTTTATGAATTGTGGTGTGTTCTAAGGTGATTTTACCATGTGAAAAAGCCTTCTGCTGTGATATCATGAATCATGTTTGAAAGAAAACTAATATCTCATGATTTTCCCACAGTGGTTTGGAAGGGGATCTATAAGCTAAACTGAGAGCATATTTTCTGTAAATTCACATTATCTTTCTCAGTCATGTGAGAATAAAGTCTGACATTCTCAGTAAAACATGTACATCCAACAAGGAGAGAGACTGTCAGTTGATTCCTTTGTGTTCTACTGCAGCCTCCTAGAGTGTTCTAAAGAACAACTAGAGCGCTAACAGTCCTACTTATTACAAAAGTATAGCACACCTGAAGCCATCGTGATGGGAATAAAGTGGTAACTCTTAAAACATTTAATTTAAAAAGGAAAAAAAATGAGGGGGTATATTATGCCATAGAAAGTATTATTAGTGCTGCAGAAAAAAAAATTAGGGCACATTTTGAGTGACTTCTCGAATCCTCTTCAATTTCATTAAAAAATTCTGACATGCAAATTGAAACATGCACTTTGAATACCAGCAGCAGACTTCCCTGGTGAGCAGTAGCTTTACAACAGTGATCTAATGAGCAACTAGAGTGCTAAGATTCAGAATTTATGGCAAATGTGTGACACATCTGAATGCCTTCTTGATGGAACCAAAGTAAACAAGCATTGAAAATGTAATAGATCTCGCCCTCGTTTAAGTTAAAGCCATTCTGTTTGTAATGAGGTGGCTTTTTAGCTTTGCTTTTATTAGTGTTTTTTAAACTTTCATGTAAATAACATGCATCTGTATGCATATATGTATATGTATGCATGCATTTATATTTGTATTTATATAGATATACAGATTATAAATGTTTATATATGTATGTATATATATATATGTTATGTTATGTTATGTTATATTGATTTATTATGCGCACAGATACCCCAGCCAAGGGGCGTCCCGGCGCAGAGACAAGGTAGAACATAACACAACAGGAAACTAAAAACATGAAAGCAGCTAAAACAGGAAAGTTTTTAAAGCCCTCCGGAAAGTCAAGAGGTCCTCCATCAGACGAATTTCAACAGGAAGGGAGTTCCATGCTGACGCGGCCTTTACACTAAACGAGCGGCCACCCATGCGACTAAGCCTAAATCTGGGGACCACCGCAAGGGCCAAACCCTGGGAACGGAGGGTGCGGGTGGGAACATAAAAGGAAAGACAGCTGGATAGGATTTCCGGGCCAATACCTCTCAGAATCTTAAAAGCGAGACACAAGACCTTAAAAAGGATGCGCTTCCTGACAGGGAGCCAATGTAGGGTACGAAGGACAGTTGCCACCGAGCTGAATCTGGGCAGGCCGACAATCGCCCTCGCCGCAGCATTCTGAACCCGCTGCAGACGGGTTAGTTCGGCCTGGTTAGCCCCAGCCAGAAGAGAGCTGGCATAATCCAGGCGGGAGATGATAGTTGCCTGGATCACCAGCTGCCTGGTCGGGGCGTCAAAGAACTTGAGAACAGGTCTCAAGCCCCTTAGGAGACCGAAACAACAGGCCGCAGTTTTTTTAGTATGCCCTACAAAGGAGAGGCCCGCATCCAGCCAGACCCCCAGGTTTTTCACCTCAGATACCGGGGTTGGAGTGGGTCCCAGCTCAGAGGGCCACCATTGGTCACCCCACAGCTCCACTCCCTTACCGACAACCATCACCTCCGTTTTTGTGGCATTTAGCTGAAGGCAGTTGCCTGTCAACCAGCTAGCCACCGCCTTCAGTCCAGACTGAAACCTGGGGGCCTCAGTCTCCGCATCCCCGCTGAGAGTAACCGCCAGCTGTGTGTCGTCGGCATATGAGACCAAAGTTAGGCCCCACTGCCTAGCGACATCAGCCAGCGGTCTCACGTAAAGATTGAACAACGTGGGACTCAGCGAGGACCCTTGCGGAACCCCCATGGCCAGCGGTTGGAAATTGGACTTGAAGGGAGGGATGGCAACACAGAAGGAGCGGTTATCTAGAAAGGAGTGGAACCATTGCAACACCTGACCGCCAATGCCAGTCTCCTCAAGCCGATGCAGGAGGATGCTGTGGTCTACCGTGTCAAAGGCGGCGCTAAGGTCTAACAATATAAGCGCCGCCGTTTGACCAGCATCCAACCTTGCACGGAGATGTTCCACCATCACAAGTAACGCGGTTTCCGTGCTGTGGCCGGCACGGAATCCGTTTTGTGTGGGGTCGAGGGCATTGGTCCATACAAGATGTTCAGACAGGGCCAAGTTGACATGGGCCTCAGTAATCTTGGCTGGCCAAGGTAGCAACGAAATGGGGCGATAGCTTTCAGGCTTGGCCGGGTCCAGGGAGGGCTTTTTGATAATTGGGGACACCACAGCTTGCTTCCACTTAGCTGGAACTACTCCCGTTTCCAAGGAAAGGTTGACGAGGGAACATACAGCTGCACGTCCCATAAAAGCCTGATCTCGAAAGATATATACATACACATACATATACATAAATGCATATGCATATATATATGTGTATATGTGTATATGTGTGCATGTAGAGAGAGGTAGAGAGGTATAGGTGTAGAGGTAGAGAGGTAGAGGTAGAGAGGTAGCGGTAGAGAGGTAGAGACTAGTAGAGAGAGAAGTAGAGAGAGGTAGAGAGGTAGAGAGTAGAGAGTGAGTAATAGAGAGTAGAGAGTGAGTAGTAGAGAGTAGTAGAGAGCAGTAGAGAGAGTAGCAGAGAGTGAGTAGTAGAGAGTAGTAGAGTGAATAGTAGAGTGAGTAGTAGAGAGTAGTAGAGAGTGAGTAGTAGAAAGTAGTAGATAGTAAGTAGAAGAGTGAATAGTAGAGAGCAGTAGAGAGTAAGTAGTAGAGAGTAGTAAAGAGTGAGTAGTAGAGAGTAGTAGAGAGTGAGTAGTAGAGAGTAAGTAGTAGAGAGTAGTAGAGAGTGAGTAGCAGAGAGAGAGAATAGTAGAGAGTAGTAGAGAGTGAGTAGTAGAGTGAGTAGTAGAGACTAGTAGAGAGAGAGTAGTAGAAAGTGAGTAGTAGAGAGTAGTAGAGAGTGAGTAATAGAGTGAGTAGTAGAGAGTGAGTAGAGAGAGAGAGTAGTAGAGAGTGAGTAGTAGAGAGTAGTAGAGAGTGAGAAGTAGAGAGTGAGTAGTAGAGAGTAGTAGAGAGTGAGTAGTAAAGAGTGAGTAGTAGAGAGAGAGTAGTAGAGAGTGAGTAGTAGAGAGTAGTAGATAGTGAGTAGTAGGGAGTGAGTAGTAGAGAGAGAGTAGTAGAGAGTAGTAGAGTAGTAGAGAATGAGTAGTAGAGAGTGAGTATTTGAGAGTAGTGGAGTAGGAGAGAGTAGGTAGTAGAGAGTAGTGGAGAGTATTCCAAAGTTTGGCACAGCACCACTTGCACAATAAGTCCAATCAAATCATATCACTTACAGTCCTTATTGAAGCGCTGAATCTTGGTGTATATTCAAATGCTTTTATTTTCCTTAAGTTTATGTACCACAGCCAGCCGAAACGTTTTGTTCTGTACAACAGAACTTCTTCAGGGCGTTCTTATTTCCTTCAAGTTATGTCGGTATCCTGTTGTCATATAACTGGATATTTCTTCCAAATGTTCGACGAGACGTAAGTACATTCTTATTCAAAGTGACTAGGTATCAATTTTACCCACACAATTCGGGCAGACTTGAATAATTTATAGCATCCTCAAAGTCAGTCTTTCAAAAATTCCAAAGTATAGGACTTGATAATCCAAATCCGAATGTTTCTCAAGAAAAGTCATTTTCAATCGTTCGGAATATCGGTGTTTGGGCAGATATGACCCAGGGACCCCCAGTATGCAAGGCGAATCAGTCCCCCCTCTGCAAACGCGCCAGTGGCCTGCGTTAGAGAGAGGTGTAAAAAGGGGTATAGCCTCTTTACACCTTTGTGCAATGCAGCCCCCTGGCGCGTACTGGAGGTTCCAGGTGGGCTAGTTGGCCCCCAGGGACCCCTAGTATGCAAGGGGAATTAGTTCCTCCTCTTCAAACATGCACTGGGGCTGCGTTGCAGAGAGGTGTAATAAAGGGTGTGGCCTCATTACACCTCTCTGCAATGCAGCCCCCTGGCGCATACTGGAGGCTCCTGGTGGGCTAGTTGGCCCCCAGGTCCCCAGTATGCAAGGGGAATTAGTTCCCCCTCTTCAAACATGCAGGGGGGCTGCGTTGCAGAGAGGTATAAAAAGGGGCGTGGTTAATCAGTTTAATACTTTGCTCTCCATAGCAAATTGTCCTTCCACAAAATTTGCAAACAATTTTGAAATCTCCAAACTGGGTTTGGATGTTTGGGACCATCTCACATGTCTCTGGACCCGATGGAGTCAGTTGCTTACTTTGGGAGGTGCTGGGTGAAGATTGGGGAGGGTTTCTGGTCAGTTCTCTGACCTCTGCCGCAGCATAGTTGTTTGGGTGCCGGCGTTGCATGTGGCGAATCATGGTGTTGTTGCCAAAAGAATACTTTTTGGCAGGGTTCCCCCTGGAAAGTACAGTGCCACAGATCAGACAAGTAACCTTTGGCGCATTAACTTTCTTGAGGCCCTCTGGGATTTTAAAAAACTCCCAGACAATATCTTCCTTTGGCTTATAGGTGGTAGTATCTTCAGGCAGGTACCGCCTCTCCTCCTCCTCCCCCTCCTCCTCCTCTTCTTCTTCTCCACCACTGTGGTGTTGTGGTGGTCCTTGTGGTGGTGGTGGTGGTGGTGGTGGTTGAGATGTCCTGCTGCTGCTGCTACTGTAGCCATTTCTCAGTACAAATAGGTACAAATAGGTCTGCAAACAGGTCTTCCTCAGTCAAAGTAAAAAGTGAGAATGATGAAAAAAGGTGGGGGCTTTCATATTTTGGAAAACAAAACTGTCCTGAACCAATGAAAAGTGTTATTTTCAGGTCACATGACACTGGCTTTATCATTTGGAAACCAAAACTATCCTGAAGCAATGAAAAGTGTTATTTTCAGGTCACATGACCCGACGCGCTTACGCTACACGCCCTGGGGCGCGCCCCGGGTCGCGCCCGAGGGCGCTTACGTAGCACAATCGTATGCGCTCGAGTGCTTCCGGGTGCGCTTACGCTGTGCGTATCACGCAAACGTGGCTATGGGATACGTCACGATGATGTTTTCCTTTGCGGCAATAGCGCTAACAGGACGCTCACCGGTACGCGCACCGGGGCACGCCGCATGACTGCGCTTACCGGTGCGCTCACCGGCACGCGCACCGGGAGCGCTCCAGGGCAAAAAAAAAAAACATGAACACTATACATAAAAAAAATAGTATTACATAAATATTAAATATAGGATTCATTATAAAAAATACTACATTTCATAGCTATAGAAATTTGCTATTAAAAAACCTTTGAAATTCACTGAAAAAAACATAGGTTTGAGGCCCTATATATAGTTAGGAATTAGCATTTAAAAAACCTATGAAATTCACTGAAAAAACCATAGGTTTCACACCAGTTATAGTTAGGAATTAGCATTTAAAAAACCTTTGAAATTCACTGAAAAAACCATAGGTTTCACACCAGTTATAGTTAGGAATTAGCATTTAAAAGACCTATTAAATTCACTGAAAAAACCATAGGTTTGACACCAGTTATAGTTAGCTGGAAATTTTACTGACATAAAACCATTGAAATTCCCACGTTATAGTTAGTTGAACTCACTATAACTTGCGCGCCTGTAATGCACTGCTGATGACGTCACATATTACATCACTCATGACATGGTCAGTGACATCACTCATTTTAAACTGACATACATTTTGTTTAAAAGAATTTAAGGAACCATATTAGAATACATGTAAAATACATTGGTGCATTTGCCAAACTTATTAGTGGACATTAACTACATTTGTCATTCCTCAAAATTAATTTTAAAATACAATAACAAAAACAAAATTTCAGTTCTCTGTATTATTTAAAGAGCGCAATTTCATTGCCTATAACGAATTCATTTACCTCGTGAATATAAAGTGCAAGTGGTTTAAAAACATGTTATTTTAACTTTTCAATAACCATTCGCTGCCATATATTTCACAATGTTATCTATTTTTCTCCCTTTGGATCACAGTACCTCTTTCGCTAAACTAATCACTTTCACGTTTTGTCACTATTGACTCAATATATTGAGTTGCATTATGTTTTTTTAACCATTTTAATATCACCTGCTGTTTTTTATTACCTCATAATTATCCACTTTAGTTGTTCTCTATTTTGGTCTCTATTTCTTTTACCCATATTTAAACAACCATTGATAATTTTCACTAGTCGTTCTCAACAATTGATCACATTATAATCAAATTTCTTGTCAAATTGATCTATGTACAAATTGTTCTTATAAAAATATTTTTCTTCAAAAATATCTAAAAACATCCTAAAATATTTACATTTATATAAATACACCTTTTCGTAAATTCATCATGTTTTTTTGTATAAATATATAGGGTTATTATTTAAATAAATCTAAAAAATTCATCTATGTGTACATTTTATTCAATTTGACACTTACTGATTGTGGGGATTGTTCATGTAGGGTACTACTGATTTATCAATTACCTGAAGGAGTTTTACGGGATTGTAAATGATTCTCATTAATCCAAACAAGTATATAAATCTTCCGTTAGATTCAATCCATTAGGATGTTTTGAATCTAATAATAAGATGTATCTTGTTTCCAACTTTCTTCCTTTATTTTCTCGATCTCCACCTCTCCTATTGGGAGGGACTGCGTCTATTAAAAAATAGGACAAACCTTTGTTATTTGATCCATGAAATATTTTAAAGTGGCGAGCCACCGGATAGGTATTGTCCATATTAGTTATGGCGCGGAGATGTTGGAGAATTCTAACGTGCGCCTGTAATTTCGTACTACCTACGTAGTTCAAACCACACAGGCAGGTTAGAACGTAAACTGTGTATTCACTCTTACAGTTCAACATCTTGTTGATAGAATAGGGTTTGGATTGAAAGGGACTTGTGTATGTTTTTGTGTTGGTCCCGTGTGTGCATGCTTTGCATGTTGAGCATTTTTTAAAACCCTTCAAGTTTTGATACGAGATTGGTTTACTTATTAATTCTGGATCTGGTATAACCAGGCAGTCTCTCATTGAGGGAGCTCTACTATATGTAATGGACACCCTCTGCGGTAGCAGGGGTCCTAATACAGGGTCACTGAGTACTATGGGCCATTCTCCCTGGATGATTTTTTGGATTGCCTGATGTTGTTTGCTGTATCCTATTATGAGTCTGAAGTTATTCTCCCCTACAGTAGTTTGATTGCAGGGCTGATTAGATTGTTTTTTACTAACTAGTAAATCATCTCTGGCTAATACATCTGTTTTAGCAATGGCGTTATCTATAACTTTTTTAGAATAACCTCTATTCATGAATCTTTCCTTGCTCAGTTGTTGGGCTTTGACTAGTTCCTCCTCTGTGCTACACACCCTCTTGATTCTTAACATTTCGCCATAAGGAATGCTATTTACTAAATGGCGGGGGTGAGAGCTGGTGGCATGTAATACCGAATTTCCTGCGGTTTTCTTGCGAAATAAAGTTGTTTCAAGGTTATTGTTGTGAATGTAGACCCTTTTATCGAGGAAATTAACACTGGTATTGCTAACTTCAGCAGTAAATCTTATATTTAGATCATTGTTGTTGATTTTGACCACAAATGACTCTGCTTCATCCTTAGTTCCATGCCACATCACAAACAGGTCGTCAATAAACCTGAGCCACAACTTGATTTTAGTTGATACTATATTGCCATGTGTTCCCATGAGGACCAGCTTCTCCCATTTGCCCATATGAAGGCAAGCGTAACTCGGTGAGAAGCTGGCCCCCATTGCTACTCCTTGAACCTGACAATACAACAAATGATTGAACATGAAGAAGTTGTTATTTGAGCAAAATTCTACCATTGCTATCAGCATACCATTGTGATGTTTATAGATGGGTTCTCTATTTGCCAAAATGTATTCCACAGCTTGAATGCCATCCATGTGTATTATACTTGTGTATAATGAAGACACATCAAGTGCCATCATTACATACTCCGGGTTCCATTCAAAGTTTTTTACTTTATTAATGAAGTCGCTCGTATCCCTTACATACGATGGTAGGGATTTTACATAGTCTTGAAGGAAATAGTCAACATATACTGATGTTTTTTCTAAAATACTATTCCTCGCACTGATAATCGGTCGTCCAGGCGGTGTTTGATTGTCCTTGTGTATTTTAGGTATGAAATATATCGTTGGTACAGTTGGTGTGTCATTTTTTATTTGTACTCCGTCTCACTTATAAGTTGTTTATTCCGCCAACTTGAAAGTTTTTTATAGTAAGTTCGATACATCTCCTTTAATTTTGAAGCATCAGTTCGTATGTAACATTGTCTATTGTTCAGTTGGCTCATGGCCTCCTTCATGTAGTCATCATGTGCCCACAAGACTATGTTTCCCCCTTTATCGCTGTTGTGTATCACGACTTCTTTGTTGTTCTTTAGTTTTTTCATTAGCTGGAAATACTGATGGTCTTGGTTGCAGTGTTTTTGCATGCTTGTACCTATTTTTTTGTTCAATTTTTTTATTTTTTTTGTAATGACCTCGTGAAAGGTGTTGATGGCATCATGTAACATTATCGGGCAATATTTAGATTTGGGTTTGAATTGCGTTAACCCTGCCCCTTTACTTGAGATGTTGCGTACTGGTCCATTTGTACTTGCAGATGGGTCGTCTTGTTGATTCCACAACTCCTCTAATTCTGCCTCTATGTTTGAACCTGATATAGTCTCTTCACAATGAGGATTTTCGACGTCACCGCTTGAAGTTTGTTTCTGTTTCATTGCGTACATTTTTTTCAACTTGAGTTTTCTTACTCCCTTATAAATATCCATCCGGATATTTGGATAATCAAAGTTGTTTGGAGGATAATAAGATAGGCCAAGACTTAATGTATTTTTTTCTTTGTCCGTTAGTTTGATTTTGGACAAATTTACCACTGTTTGAGTTATTTCTTTCTACAGTAGTTGCGTCTTCGTCTTGGTGGATTTTGTTTTGCGTTTTGCTGCAAGTCTTCTCTGCTTGCGCTTGAAGTTGGCCCGCTTCCTTGAGTTTGTGAGCGGGTTGTTGGCCTCAAAGTTGCCAATCTTTGGGCGGCTAAAATTTTCATCTCTTCCCCCGGAGATGATCTAGTTCCTGTGGCACCACCAGGATTACTCCTGAGTTCAGAGTCGTCCTCGCTATTAGATGTAAATTGGTCACTGGATGTCGTCGCCATTTCTTCTTCTGTTCTCCTTTGGCGATTGCCAATCTTGTTGGTCGCTCCTTGGCCTTGCTTCTGATGTGTTTTAAGTGCCATATCGTACTTGCGAGCAAATGTAAAAATTTGCCCTATCTCGTAGTCAACTTTGTCACGTTGAAACTTGTGTGTTTTTCTGTCTTTAATTTTCTCCTCTTCCTTTTTCAAGCGGGCAGTCATCTCCTTGCGCATTTTGGCTATATCCTCATCCTGGCCCATGGCAGCCAATTCCTCATTTAAAGTATTTATTTCTGTTAATAAACGTGCTCTGTCAATGTCCGCATATTTAATTAACAGTAAGGTAAGTCTGCGTGAGGAATCTAAGTTGACTTCAGCCCATTCGCGCATTAATTCAGGGTGTGGTTCTTCATAAGTGGGAGCCTTTAATATTCGAAGCCCTCTTGGGATTCTTCCTACTTCGATGTAGCTCTGTAGGGATCTTGATTCCCACCACTTAGACATTTCCATTCTCATTTTCTTTTCAAGTAATTTCATTTTAAATGCCACAGAGTCAGGTTTTGGTACTTGTGTAACATTGTGTGGCTTAAGTGTTGAGCTCACTTGAGGGGAATCATTAAACATCCATGTTGCAGCAGCCTCCCTCTCTTTAACAATGTCGCTCGACATCTTGGGACATATAACGCTTGTTTAATTCAGCTAAATTTGAAGCACCGGTCTTTGCATCAAGTATATCACCCCGATTACTTCAGTTAGCTTGCACTCTCCTCCACCCCGCAATTCCGTTGTCACAGTACCTTCGAAGTCTTCAGCACTCGAACTCACAGCTGTTCGTGCAGGCGGGAAGTCCGCACCAAGCCGGCGTCCTCGCGCAGTAGCTTTTCCGGTATTAATCCGTACTCTTCGGAGCAGGGGGGCCGCGGTAATTCCTTTTTCGAACTTTAGACAGCGCTTCCGGGTTGCCCTGGATAGCCGTTCCATTTTTCGCCGCTAGCCCAGATTTTGAGGAGGGGTCCTGTGTAAGACTGGTTTCAGAACCCCCAGTCGGTATATAGACAAATCCTGCGCGGCCGCTCCAAAAGTTGCCCAGATACGAGGACGCACTCCACTTCAGGTAAGTAACTGCTTTATTAGGAGACACAGGTGTCTTCCCTTCCTGACTTTTAAGTCCTTCAGCCTAACGCGTTTCAAACATTAAAACTACACATCCCAGCGTGCATTGTGGAAAGATTTACCATCAGGGGGCACACCTGAGGCCAATAAAATGAAAGCATGCGAAGAATGATGTAGCTGCACGTAATAACAGATAGCCAATGCAAAGCCTCTGAGGAAGAAGCACGATTGCTTTGAAACGCGTTAGGCTGAAGGACTTAAAAGTCAGGAAGATAAGACGCCTGTTTCTCCTAATAAAGCAGTTACTTACCTGAAGTGGAGTGTGTCCTCGTATCTGGGCAACTTTTGGAGTGGATGTAATTGCGACGGTTCCAGGCCGCGGAGTTGATCGCACCACCTGAAGAGCAAAGCCAGGTCCTGCGCGAGTAAAACTTCCCTCGTGAAAGGAACAAAAGGTGGAAATAATTAAACAGACGTCTTTTTTTCCCGGAGCCCACTAGAGGGTTTAAAATGTGTCCTGATTTGTACATTGGCATCCGAACCCACTGGAGGGAATCAAATGGCATGGAACATTAAAACTACATATCCCAGCGTGCATTGTGGAAAGATTTACCATCGGGAGGCACACCTGAGGCCAATAAAATGAAAGCACGCGAGGAATGATGTAGCTGCACGTAATAACAGATAGCCAATGCAAAGCCTCTGAGGAAGAAGCACAATTGCTTTGAAACGCGTTAGGCTGAAGGACTTAAAAGTCAGGAAGGGAAGGCGCCTGTTTCTCCTAATAAAGCAGTTACTTACCTTAAGTGGAGTGCGTCCTCGTATCTGGGCAACTTTTGGAGTGGATATATATATATATATATATATATATATATATATATATATATATATATATATATATATATACACATATATATTACCTACCTGCGGTCGCAAGTAGATGGTTATAGTTAGGACCTATTTTCCATAGGAAATCTGCAACATTCTATTTGGAATAACTTTGGCGCCGGTTGATGAATCTTCGCGAAATGTTGAAAACTAATGGCCAGCTCCCTCCCTGAAATTCTTGGGATGATTCATGCAGCGGGGCTGAGAAAAAGGGGGGTCCCAAAACGTGTTTTCCCTATGCAATTTCCCGTAGGACCTTTAGCCGCAGCTACAGCCCGAACTGCCGAACAGAATTACGCCACATTTGGCAAACATGTAGTCCTCAGTTCAGACTCGTGCCTTTTTCTTAAATGGTGTCAATCTGTTCAGTAGTTCCTGAGAAAATTACAGTTAAAAGCATTTATATATCTATGGCCGCTGTAGATCTGGGCACCCTGAGCGCATCGTGAGCGCAGCCTGAACGCACCCTGAGCATATCCTTTCGATCCCGCGCTGAATGCTATTTGGCTGTCAAGTGGTTGTCACATGGATATCCAATTGGTTCTGTTGGGTGCGTATTATTTCTTCAAATTTTCTATGAACATTTGACAAATTATTCAATCATTTCCAAGCGCATTAATCCAAAGAAATATAAATCCAAACCATGTAGGGTATCACAGAAGTTTTTTATAAATTGTATTCATTTATAAATACCCTTATTTACAAGGCTGTTACCAGTACATGGTGACGCATAAAGTGAAGAAAGTGACATTCAGCGCTCAGTGATATTTGTGAAAGTGTAATATATACAGTGGTGATTTGGGTAAAGGGGATGCAAAAAAGGGGGGGAAATTGGCCAGTAATGCAAAATCCTTAGGATAGTTCTGCAGAGCACATTAGTTGGTCTTGTTGCAGAGTCCTTAAAACTGGTTGAAAAGGTTCTAAATGCTGACGTTTCAACCCTGGAAAAGCACTCTTAAAGGGTCAATGCGGGTCTTCATCAGGACTGAGTGGGGGGGTTTGTGGCAGCCTGTCGATTAGAATGAATAAATGTCAGGTTTGGATTTATGGTTTAAAGGGGAGAAAATTGCCAAAAAATTGTAGCACAAAGAGTGGTGAAGACTCACCTCACAAGAGGTCCGGATCGGCTCTCCTGGGGTTAGCTTCAAGCTATGCCACTTATCGTGTAAGGCTGGTAAGGGGTTCCAGGCTTCCTTGGTTAATGATTCTAGTAAAAGGAATGGGCATGAGAATTAATAACTCATTCCACGCTCCCACATAAACAGGTTTGTAAGGTGGTTGATTTGGGGGCTCACCTTGAGTATACAAGTAGCTGATTTAGTGCAATCCACTCTAGGTTGAGGGCAAAGACGTGGTCTTTAGGATCAGCGCTAGTATTCCAGAGTCGTTCGGGTGCCATAAATGCTTTTTGCCCCGTACGCGATCGTTGTGGGAATTAACAGTGGTCTAAGAAAAGAAGGAGGGTGCTAATTAAATCCTTTCGACAAGTTGTTAAGTAAACGCAAGTTTGATTTCTTGTCTATTGCGCTCCGCTCACCTTTAGGATCAGTGTGAAAACTCAAGAGCTGTAATTGCTTTGACTCCGTCCTTTGGGATCAACGTGAATGATACATGGTCACTCGGCAGCTCTAATTGCTTTTGGCTCCATCCAAGCTCGCTGTGTGAATAACAGCGGCTGCACTCACGAACCCGTATAGACCAGTCGAACAAGCGCGAGGACGCTCTGCTTGCGCTGACGCCATTATCGGTTGCTAGGCAACCATTCAAGCGTGAATGTATCACGTATTCTGACGCCTAGGGCCGTGAATGCAATCTGCCTCTTAGCATATGCAACTTATGCAATCATACTTGATGTGGTGCTAATGAAATTCACTTTCACTGGTTAAGTGGAAGTCAACATTGGGATGTGGTAATGGTGATAAATATCAATTATACCCAGAAGTGGTTGGCATATTGCAACCGGCGTTAGCAAGCAGTCAGGTGGCATTACCTTATGCTCAATTGTGAAATTCAAATAAAAAATGAAGTGCGTATGATATTTACAACGTGACTAAAAAATGCAATATACACATATAGTTCAGAAAACATTTCGCATGTTGCGCATTCAGTTAGAGGCACTCCAAACAATGGCCGTAATACAATTTTATATGTTTGTAAAGAAGGTACATTTTGTGCGTCCAACATGACGTAAGTTACAAGGCAGTAACAATACTGTTGTATCTGTTGTATACACGTATATTGTGTATCAATACCACATAATTTGGCGACGATTCATGGTGAAAAATTAACCCACTGCTCCAGAAAGAATTTGAAAATAGTAGGAATAAAAAAACTGAAAATATATTCGAGAACATCATCGGAAATAAAAAATACTTGTACTATCAAGAAAATCAAGGTAAGATTACTTTACCTCATATCTTCAAGAAGATCGTAAAGAAAAGTAGCCGTTGGTGATCAGCGTCATCGTTTGAATTGAGTTGCGTGAGCTGGATTGTGGCATAGAGGAGTAATGCTGGTGTGACTGAAGCACGAGAAGAGGAATCAGGTGATGCGTTAGCATGATGATGTAAAACACGTCAAGGGTCACGCAGCGTAAACTCTAACAGCGGCCATTTTGAATTTTGCACAGTAACCAGCCTTAGCAACCATACACGGAGCTTTGGAGTATCAGCAGAAGGAGCAGAAAAGCATTGAGATCAAAATAGGAAGCATAGAAGCACAAATAAAAGGTAGCTTTACTCAATGGAAATAGAAAATATATAAAAAGGATATAAATAATTCAAATGAATAAAGTTAAATTTTCAGGAATTTGATGAAAACACAAGACGAAGAATAAATATGGCATATCAAATTCAACCATATCAAATAAATCATTTTTTACAAGCTGCAGGAAAGCCACCATTAAAATGGCAACAATGGTATAAGTCATTTCAAAGTTACATCATTGCAAAAGATGGGAAAGATTATTCTAATGACAGGAAAAGAGCAGTGTTCTATGGTTTATTAGGAGATGCAGGAAGAGAAATATTTGACAATATTCCTGAGAGTGAACCACCACCTGGACAGTTTATACCATGTGATGAGTACACAGAAGCAGTGAAAAGATTAGAAAATAGATTCTTTGAGCAACCAAACATAATGGTAGAAAGACACAGTTTTAATAAAAGAAAACAACAAGCAGATGAAAGCATCGAAGACTATGTATCTAGTTTACGAATTCTAGCATCAAAATGTGATTTTGGAGACATGCTTGATATATATCTGCGTGATCAACTAGTTTTTCATTGTTTTTCGAAAAAGGTGCAAGAACGTCTATTAGCATATAGGAATCCTACTTTAAGTGAAGTGATTGACATAGCTGTTGGAATTGAGAGATCATCCATTTCTACTAAAGTTATATCTGGATCTGAAAGTAATACTGATTCGGTATGTGCTGTTTCAAGTAAAATTAAAACGAATGAGAATAGTAAAACTAAAGGAAACTTTACGAATAATAAAAATATAGTTTGCTATCGTTGTGGTTAAAAAACACATATTGGGAATAATCCAAATTGTCCAGCCCATCAGAAAAGATGTAACAGATGCAAAAAAATGGGACATTTAGAAACTTCAAGTAAAACTAATATGAAGTTAGGAAATTCAAGTTCTACAACTGTAAATGCTATTGAGGAACTTGAAGAGGACATTATTAACAATCTTATAGTCAATGTCAATGTAATTGATTCTGATGTGTCTTTTAAAGGACCACTGGGTGAAGCATCAATTGGAGAAGTGAAATTGGAGGTAATGGCAGACTCTGGATCGCAAATTACAATCTTGAATTATGAAACTTACTATAAAAAATGTTTTCCTAATGAGCTTTTAAGTCCAGATTGTTGTCCAAAAGCATTTGGAGGCAAAAACATAGACATGGTTGGATAATATTATGAAGATGTTGAACTCTTGGGAAGAAGAATAAACACAAAAGTTTATGTGGCAAAAAAAGGACGTGATTGGAAAGGGGAGACCACTCGGTCCCCCCGAACGTATGGATGGGTGCCCCGATCCCCCGGGAAACCATTGTGGGCGGGGGGCGTGTCCCGGCTGGTATGCCCGAAGCGGCGTGGCCGGAACACGCTCCTCCTGCCCAAAACAGGTTGTCCTAAACACCCGCCCGGAAGTCCGTGCACTGATGGGCGTGCTTGAGGCGGGGCCCCGCCCTCCCGCAGCTGGATAAATAGTGTGGGAATCCAACGAAGCTTCCTCTTGTTCCTGTGCTCTGAAGGCTGCACCACTCGTCGCTCGTGAGCCCTCAAGGGAACAAGCTGCATCTTTTTTGAGAACTTGTAATCTTTGTCTTTCTCTTTCAGTTATCAAGGCGTGGTTGGAGATCGAGTAACCTTTGTAAATCAGCAAAAAACACAGTTGATGGACAGAATGTAGAACAATGTCATACATTCACCCCAGTACAAGGATCTGGGCCTAAATCCATCGTTTTTTTGCACTCCACACCAGCCTGGGTTAGACACTGGCTATATGCAAATTAGCTCTGACCCTGTGCCTCAAGGGAACAGTCCAGTCCGAACTACCAAGCCATGTCTTTCCCAGACCGGAATCAAGCATCCAAGGACCGGTTTCTGGCTATCAGCCTTCTTCAGCCTGGATAGCTTGACTCCAGTGGTGTGGAGAGCCTGGGACTCACGTCTGAGTATACCCAGCACACTCGGGGTGGAAATTGCAAAAAACACAGTTGATGGACAGAATGTAGAACAATGTCATACATTCACCCCAGTACAAGGATCTGGGCCTAAATCCATCTTTTTTTGCACTCCACACCACCCTGGGTTAGACACTGGCTATATGCAAATCAGCTCTGACCCTGTGCCTCATGGGAACAGTCCAGTCCGAACTACCAAGCCATGTCTTTCCCAGACCGGAATCAAGCATCCAAGGACGGGTTTCTGGCATCAGCCTTCTTCAGCCTGGATAGCTTGACTCCAGTGGTGTGGAGAGCCTGGGACTCACGTCTGAGTATACCCAGCACACTCGGGGTGAAAATTGCAAAAAACACAGTTGATGGACAGAATGTAGAACAATGTCATACATTCACCCCAGTACAAGGATCTGGGCCTAAATCCATCGTTTTTTTGCACTCCACACCACCCTGGGTTAGACACTGGCTATATGCAAATCAGCTCTGACCCTGTGCCTCATGGGAACAGTCCAGTCCGAACTACCAAGCCATGTCTTTCCCAGACCGGAATCAAGCATCCAAGGACTGGTTTCTGGCTATCAGCCTTCTTCAGCCTGGATAGCTTGACTCAAGGTGTGTGGAGAGCCTGGGACTCACGTCTGAGTATACCCAGCACACTCAGGGTGAAAATTGCAAAAAACACAGTTGATGGACAGAATGTAGAACAATGTCATACATTCACCCCAGTACAAGGATCTGGGCCTAAATCCATCGTTTTTTTGCACTCCACACCACCCTGGGTTAGACACTGGCTATATGCAAATCAGCTCTGACCCTGTGCCTCATGGGAACAGTCCAGTCCGAACTACCAAGCCATGTCTTTCCCAGACCGGAATCAAGCATCCAAGGACCGGTTTCTGGCTATCAGCCTTCTTCAGGCTGGATAGCTTGACTCCAGTGGTGTGGAGAGCCTGGGACTCACGTCTGAGTATACCCAGCACACTCGGGGTGAAAATTGCTAAAAACACAGTTGATGGACAGAATGTAGAACAATGTCATACATTCACCCCAGTACAAGGATCTGGGCCTAAATCCATCGTTTTTTTGCACTCCACACCACCCTGGGTTAGACACTGGCTATATGCAAATCAGCTCTGACCCTGTGCCTCATGGGAACAGTCCAGTCCGAACTACCAAGCCATGTCTTTCCCAGACCGGAATCAAGCATCCAAGGACCGGTTTCTGGCTATCAGCCTTCTTCAGCCTGGATAGCTTGACTCCAGTGGTGTGGAAAGCCTGGGACGCACGTCTGAGTATACCCAGCACACTCGGGGTGAAAATTGCAAAAAACACAGTTGATGGACAGAATGTAGAACAATGTCATACATTCACCCCAGTACAAGGATCTGGGCCTAAATCCATCGTTTTTTTGCACTCCACACCACCCTGGGTTAGACACTAGCTATATGCAAATCAGCTCTGACCTTGTGCCTCATGGGAACAGTCCAGTCCGAACTACCAAGCCATGTCTTTCCCAGACCGGAATCAAGCATCCAAGGACCGGTTTCTGGCTATCAGCCTTCTTCAGCCTGGATAGCTTGACTCCAGTGGTGTGGAGAGCCTGGGACTCACGTCTGAGTATACCCAGCACACTCGGGGTGAAAATTGCAAAAAACACAGTTGATGGCCAGAATGTAGAACAATGTCATACATTCACCCCAGTACAAGGATCTGGGCCTAAATCCATCATTTTTGCACTCCACACCACCCTGGGTTAGACACTGGCTATATGCAAATCAGCTCTGACCCTGTGCCTCATGGGAACAGTCCAGTCCGAACTACCAAGCCATGTCTTTCCCAGACCGGAATCAAGCATCCAAGGACCGATTTCTGGCTATCAGCCTTCTTCAGCCTGGAAAGCTTGACTCCAGTGGTGTGGAGAGCCTGGGACTCACGTCTGAGTATACCCAGCACACTCGGGGTGAAAATTGCAAAAAACACAGTTGATGGACAGAATGTAGAACAATGTCATACATTCACCCAGTACAAGGATCTGGGCCTAAATCCATCGTTTTTTTGCACTCCACACCACCCAAGGTTAGACACTGGCTATATGCAAATCAGCTCTGACCCTGTGCCTCATGGGAACAGTCCAGTCCGAACTACCAAGCCATGTCTTTCCCAGACCGGAATCAAGCATCCAAGGACCGGTTTCTGGCTATCAGCCTTCTTCAGCCTGGATAGCTTGACTCCAGTGGTGTGGAGAGCCTGGGACTCACGTCTGAGTATACCCAGCACACTCGGGATGAAAATTGCAAAAAACACAGTTGATGGACAGAATGTAGAACAATGTCATACACCACTTTTAGTCAAGCTAGCCGGGCTGATGAGAGGTGTTACCTCAAAACCGGTCCGGTCCTCGGATGCTTGATTCCGTTCTGGGAAGGACATGGCTTTTGTAGTTCGGACTGGACTGTTCCCATGGGGCACAGGGTCAGAGCTGATTTGCATATCGCCATTGTCTAACCCGGGGTGGTGTGGAGTGCAAAAAAACGATGGATTTGGGCCCAGATCTTTGGACTGGGGTGAGTGTGTGACATTGATCCACATTCGGTCCATCACCTGTTGTGTTTGCATATTCCGCCGTAAGTGCGCTGGGGATGCCCAGACGTGGGTCCCAGGCACTCCACACCACTGGAGTCAAGCTAGCCGGGCTGATGAGAGGTGTTACCTCGAAACCGGTCCGGTCCTCGGATGCTTGATTCCGTTCTGGGAAGGACATGGCTTTTGTAGTTCGGACTGGACTGTTCCCATGGGGCACAGGGTCAGAGCTGATTTGCATATCGCCATTGTCTAACCCGGGGTGGTGTGGAGTGCAAAAAAACGATGGATTTGGGCCCAGATCTTTGGACTGGGGTGAGTGTGTGACATTGATTCACATTCGGTCCATCACCTGTTGTGTTTGCATATTCCGCCCTAAGTGCGCTGGGGATGCCCAGACGTGGGTCCCAGGCACTCCACACCACTGGAGTCAAGCTAGCCGGGCTGCTGAGAGGTGTTACCTCGAAACCGGTCCGGTCCTCGGATGCTTGATTCCGTTCTGGGAAGGACATGGCTTTTGTAGTTCGGACTGGACTGTTCCCATGGGGCACAGGGTCAGAGCTGATTTGCATATCGCCATTGTCTAACCCGGGGTGGTGTGGAGTGCAAAAAAACGATGGATTTGGGCCCAGATCTTTGGACTGGGGTGAGTGTGTGACATTGATCCACATTCGGTCCATCACCTGTTGTGTTTGCATATTCCGCCCTAAGTGCGCTGGGGATGCCCAGACGTGGGTCCCAGGCACTCCACACCACTGGAGTCAAGCTAGCCGGGCTGATGAGAGGTGTTACCTCGAAACCGGTCCGGTCCTCGGATGCGTGATTCCGTTCTGGGAAGGACATGGCTTTTGTAGTTCGGACTGGACTGTTCCCATGGGGCACAGGGTCAGAGCTGATTTGCATATCGCCATTGTCTAACCCGGGGTGGTGTGGAGTGCAAAAAAACGATGGATTTGGGCCCAGATCTTTGGACTGGGGTGAGTGTGTGACATTGATCCACATTCGGTCCATCACCTGTTGTATTTGCATATTCCGCCCAAAGTGCGCTGGGGATGCCCAGACGTGGGTCCCAGGCACTCCACACCACTGGAGTCAAGCTAGCCGGGCTGATGAGAGGTGTTACCTCGAAACCGGTCCGGTCCTCAGATGCTTGATTCCGTTCTGGGAAGGACATGGCTTTTGTAGTTCGGACTGGACTGTTCCCATGGGGCACAGGGTCAGAGCTGATTTGCATATCGCCATTGTCTAACCCGGGGTGGTGTGGAGTGCAAAAAAACGATGGATTTGGGCCCAGATCTTTGGACTGGGGTGAGTGTGTGACATTGATCCACATTCGGTCCATCACCTGTTGTGTTTGCATATTCCGCCCTAAGTGCGCTGGGGATGCCCAGACGTGGGTCCCAGGCACTCCACACCACTGGAGTCAAGCTAGCCGGGCTGATGAGAGGTGTTACCTCGAAACCGGTCCGGTCCTCGGATGCTTGATTCCGTTCTGGGAAGGACATGGCTTTTGTAGTTCGGACTGGACTGTTCCCATGGGGCACAGGGTCAGAGCTGATTTGCATATCGCCATTGTCTAACCCGGGGTGGTGTAGAGTGCAAAAAAACGATGGATTTGGGCCCAGATCTTTAAACTGGGGTGAGTGTGTGACATTGATCCACATTCGGTCCATCACCTGTTGTGTTTGCATATTCCGCCCTAAGTGCGCTGGGGATGCCCAGACGTGGGTCCCAGGCACTCCACACCACTGGAGTCAAGCTAGCCGGGCTGATGAGAGGTGTTACCTTGAAACCGGTCCGGTCCTCGATGCTTGATTCCGTTCTGGGAAGGACATGGCTTTTGTAGTTCGGACTGGACTGTTCCCATGGGGCACAGGGTCAGAGCTGATTTGCATATCGCCATTGTCTAACCCGGGGTGGTGTGGAGTGCAAAAAAACGATGGATTTGGGCCCAGATCTTTGGACTGGGGTGAGTGTGTGACATTGATCCACATTCGGTCCATCACCTGTTGTGTTTGCATATTCCGCCCTAAGTGCGCTGGGGATGCCCAGACGTGGGTCCCAGGCACTCCACACCACTGGAGTCAAGCTAGCCGGGCTGATGAGAGGTGTTACCTCGAAACCGGTCCGGTCCTCGGATGCTTGATTCCGTTCTGGGAAGGACATGGCTTTTGTAGTTCGGACTGGACTGTTCCCATGGGGCACAGGGTCAGAGCTGATTTGCATATCGCCATTGTCTAACCCGGGGTGGTGTGGAGTGCAAAAAAACAATGGATTTGGGCCCAGATCTTTGGACTGGGGTGAGTGTGTGACATTGATCCACATTCGGTCCATCACCTGTTGTGTTTGCACCTTTGTAAATCAGGTCGGACGGATCGATCACAGACATGCCTGGCAAGAAATCCGGAAAGAGCTCCGAGATGGAAAGGATGCTGCGGACGCTGGTGAACCAAGTGGCGGTGATGGACCGAAAGTTGGGTAAAGTTGACCGGCTAGATCGCGGCTTAGCGGCCATCAGGAAACAGGTGGAGGCCCAGAATGCCTCCTCGGGGTGGCCTAAGAGGGTCATAGGACCAGCCTTGCCGAATGTCACCCCAGGGGACAAGGGCAAGAAGAGGAAGGGGAAGGCGGGTCCCAGCGAGGCCCCAGTTCCAATAGAAACTCCACCGATTCCAGTCGCGCCAGCGGACAGCCCGGTTCCGGGACCGGATGGGGGGTTGCCTATCCCCGTGGTTATCACGCCACTGGGGGATGACCAGATGCCCCCGGAATTAGCGCTTCAGTTAGCAGCGGTGTTACCATGGCGAAAGAAGGGAGCAGGGGGATTAGCGGCTGCGGGAGACTCGGCTGAAGAAGCCAGAATAATTATCGAGCAGTTGCGGCAGGCAAGGGATGCCGGGACGGAGAATGTACCTTCTATTCCCCTGCAGGTTGCAAAGGTGGTCGCGTCGGACAACCAGGAGAAAACAACGGATTCCGCTGGAAGCGCGGCAGAAGCCGGTAAGGGATCGTTACCGATGGTGGAGGAGGGTGCAGTACCCTCAAGGCGGGAAAGTTTAGCGAAACATGTTCCCATGGCTACGAAAGAGATGGTGTGGGCAAATAAGTATATTAGCATGTTTTCACTGTTGACTGATCATCGTGAATTAGAGTATGCAAAGACCCAGAAAGATTTGTGGCACTCCAGTGTATGGCGGGCCAAGATGGCAGAATTCAGGGTCGATGAGACGATGATGAACTGGATCAGAGCCTTTTCTATCTTTGTAGCGATTATCGGAGAACGAACACCAGAGGTGTTGACTGACTTGGCATGTTATCAGAGTAGAATAACGAGTTTCCATGCGAAGTATGGGGGTGATGAATGGAAAGGCTATGATATTGCCTTTAGAAAAGCGAAGGAATTTAATGCGGCCTTGACATGGGATTGTTTAGATACAGTGTCCTGGCATGCGCAGCTCTTGCCAGGACTGGTGAGTGCTTCAGGGGCCAGCGCGAGTGGCTCCGGGGTATTCCCTCAGAGGCAGTCACTGCCCTTTCGGGCGAGCTCTGGGGGGGAGTCCCAACCCAGGTTGGGCGGGAACGGAAGCAAGCGAGGGGTGTGTTGGGGCTTTAACAAAGGAACTTGTAGCAGGCCCCATGGAACGTGTAGGTTCTGGCACGCGTGCGCGGGCTGTGGGAATTCCTCACACCCTGAAACCAGTTGCCGATCAAAGGCCAATGGCGCAGGAGGAAAAGGGGGTCCCAAGCAGGATTGATGTGGTGCCTCGGAAGCAAACATCTTTGCCCATAGATATCTTGGCTTTGACCCCCTGGCTAAACGAATACCCTGATCATGCGTCCGACGGGACTCTGAGGAATGGCTTCTCATATGGCTTCAGGATCCTGGCGGGCAATTTTCGTGGGAGCTCTTCCTGTAGAAATCAGTTGTCGATTCAACAAAACCCGACAGTTGCCGCCAAAAAGATCGCAAAAGAGGTTAGCCTGGGGCGGGTGGCAGGACCATTTGGCGACCCACCAGTGGCTGATTTTGTGTGTTCCCCATTGGGAGTGGTCCCGAAGAAGGACCCAGGGGAGTATAGGCTCATTCACAATCTGTCGGCCCCAAGGGGGGCTTCAGTGAATGAGGCGATTGACCCCGAGGTATGCTCAGTGAAGTATGCATCGTTCGATGACACTGTGGTAATGTTGAATCGCCTGGGCCCTGGGGCATTGTTAGCTAAATCAGACATTGAATCTGCATTCAGATTGCTCCCAGTACATCCTCAAGACCAGCGCCTGCTGGGTTTCACGTTTCAGGGGAAATATTACATGGATATGTGCATGCCTATGGGGTGTTCGATTTCATGTGCTTATTTTGAAATGTTTAGCTCTTTTTTTGGAGTGGGTGTTCATGAAGGCCACAGGGCACAAACATGTGATGCATTATCTGGATGATTTCCTCTTTCTTGGCCCACCGGGCACTCGGGACTGCGCGCGGGCATTGCAGGACTTCTGCGTGCTCATGCGGGGTTTCGGGGTCCCGTTGGCACCTGGTAAGACGGTAGGGCCGGCTACCTCAATCGAGTTTCTGGGTATAGAACTAGACTCGGAAGAGGGGTGTTTCCGTTTGCCGTTGGAAAAGGTTGCCAAGTTTAGGGCTTCCCTGTTACAATGTCTCCGAACGGAGAAAGTGACCCTGCACCAGTTACAACAGACAGTGGGTCAGCTGAACTTTGCATTGAGAATGATACCGATGGCTCGCCCTTTCTCTCGATCCATAGCGCAATCTATGGTGGGCCTTAAGGAAGGACACCACCGCACTAGACTGTCGGCAGAGGTTCGCCAGGACATCCTCATTTGGCTGGCGTTCCTGGCGGACTTTAACGGTCGAGTGGTATGGAGCAAACCCCCAGCCTCGTCGGTGGAACTCGGCTTATGGACCGACTCGGCAGGGAGTGTGGGGTTTGGCGCAATCTTCGGAAACCGGTGGTCGGCACAAACATGGCGGGCGTGGTGGCAAACATGCGGCCTAACAGGTAACATTGGTTTCTTGGAATTATTCCCTATCTGGGTGGCTCTGGTGGCATGGCCAGAAGACTTTAGGGACCGCTCAGTGGTGTTTTGGTCAGATAACATGACAGTGGTCGAGTGCATTAATCAGCAGGCAGCACGCTGCAAATGGATCTTACGACTGTTGAAAGAGATTGTATTGCGATGCATGAGATTGAACGTACAGTTCAGGGCAAAACATGTGCCGGGTGTACTAAATAATGCAGCTGATGCACTCTCTCGTTCAAAAATGCAGGCTTTCAGGGATTATCTACCCACAGCGGAGCTAGTGGCGGCACCTTTCCCCGAAGCACTATGGCAGATCGGTGCCCCGGACTACAAAAGCTCGTGGCAGCCAGTTTAGCGCCAAGGACGAGGAAAGCTTATGAAGGGGCGTTCCGTTCGTACTGCGCCTTTCTGGGGCCGGTAGGGGAGCATAGATGGGGGCGGGATGAGTCCTTGCTCCAATTTTTGGTGGCACTTCATAAGGAAGGCCGGTCGGCAGCAACCGCCAACAGGTATAAGGCCACCATATCATTTATGGCACAGCTCCATGGGATAAGGGACCCGACGGACTCCTTCATAGTCAGGAAGGCTCTCCGCGGCTGGCGGCGCCTGGAGGGTCGCAGACAGGATAACAGGCACCCGATTGGGTTTGATAAATTGACCACCTTACTGGCGAAACTGGACAAGACGTGCTCCTCGCCCAGCGAGGTAATACTATTCCGAGCATCTTTCGCATTGGCATTCTATGGGGCCCTGCGGGTGAGTGAACTAGTGGCAGGGAATAAGAAAGATGTGGAAGGAGGTCTACGCAGGGATCACATCCAAGTAAGGGGGGATTCTCTGCTGATCTCGATAGCCAGGTCAAAAACGGACCAGGAGGCCCTGGGGAATAGTGTGGTGTTGCAGCGCGCTCGGGGGAATCCCGGTCGTCCAGTGAGGCATGTGGAGGCCTACCTGAAACAGAGGTTGACAACATGGGGAGGGGCCCTGCTTAGACATATGGACGGCACCCCATTGACAAGATTTCAATTTCAGAGGGTGCTGGCAATTACGATTGCAGCAGCGGGCTTGAACCCGCGTGATTTTGGGACCCATTCATTTAGAATAGGGGCTGCTACAGAAGCTACGGCTTGGGGTCTGCAGGCGGATGAGGTGAAACAATTAGGCCGTTGGTCCTCAAATTGTTTCAAGAGATATGTGCGACTGCACATGTTGTAAAAGACTGATGAAATGCACTCACGCTTGTTGTCTTTTGTTTGGATTACAGTTTCGCGAGCCTGTGACGCGGGCGGAAATTGGGATCGGCCCAGCATCAACTGACCAGCGGAAAGGGATCACCGAATGGAGATCAAGTGGTCTGGGTCGTGGGCCACTCATACGTGAGGCGTGCCGGGGACATATTCAAAGCAGGTGATGCGATCCACACATCTGAGGAATATGGGTTCAGAGTGACCTTCCATGGGAAGGGCAGCCTCTGTATTGACCAATTGCAAAATTTTGTGGAGGAACTCTTATGGCGGCACAGGTCACCGCCATCTGTAGTCATAGTGCACGTGGGGGGCAATGACTTGGTGAGACTGGGAAGACGGGTGTTAGTTGAGCACATACTGTCTGGAGTTAGCTGGTTAGCCAAAAGGCTCCCGGGATGTACGATTGCCTGGTCCCACATGATTCCCAGGAGAATATGGCGGGGGGGGGTTTGTCTATGACAGCATTGAACCACTTGGTAAAGAGGGTCAACAACAACATTGAGAAACTGTTTCGCTCCGCTCATCTCCAAAGCATTTTGCATGGGTGTATCAGGGGCGATCAATGTTATTCGAATGATGGGGTGCATCTGTCCAGGGCTGGGAATGACTTACTGATAGGAGACTTCGTAGCTTGGCTAGTGGGTTTGAGGAGACATGACCTGTAGGAGGTGTGGGGGGCCAGATAGTCGGTCAACTATCTGGCCTGTGGCGGTAAGGTCATGATCAGTGAGCAGTGATTTCAAGGTCCCTAGGGGGGGCGCCACCCATTATGGATGGGAGCGCCCGGGGGGAGGCGGCCATTGGCCCCTCCCACGGGGGGGCGGCACCCACTACGGATGGATCACCCAGGGGGAGACGGCCATAGGCCCCTCCCAGGGGGAGACGGCTATATGCCCCTCCCACGAATTTCCCGGGGTCCGGATATCCGCTCCGGCGGAAGAGAGTGTGGGGAAGGGGGGGAGTCCACGCTGCCCTTCTTACGGATACCTCGCACACGAACTCAGACGACCTTAAGATGGCGTCGAGTGAAAGGGGGCCCCCACGACAAGGGAAGTTACAGTTGGCTGCGAGGGTAAAGTCCTCTGCGCATGCACCACTCCCACCGTGAGTGTGGGAAGTTGGTGATAGGGATCTGACACCGGTTAAGACCTTGCTGTTGGCCCTTAATGTTAGGTTGTACAAATTCAAAATGTAATGCATTTATCAGGATGCTAGACTCGGCTAGGAAACCTTTGTATTAGAGATTTGTTAAGGTTAGCCTGAAAAACCTGTCTTCATCAAAATGTAATTGAAGTTGAATTTGTACATGATTCATGAAACGTTTTAATTTAAAGTTTTAAATTTTGTTTCATATTTTAATAAATACGGCCGGGGGGGTCGTGAGGCCCCCCGCCTTCCAAAAGTTCAAATCTGTGTCTGTCTCCTCCCATGGGGAATTGGTGTTTGGAGGGGTGGCGGGCATTCCGGCCCATAATAATTGGATGGCGTGACTTAGGAAAAATGGGTATTATTTTAAAACAAGGAAGTGATACACCAATTATTCTTGGAGATATTCCTAATCCAATATCAACAGTAGATATATGTTGTAATAATGATACTTCAAGTGCATTGAATGAAATATTAGAAAAATATAAAAATGTATTTGAAGGCAGAATCGGTTGTGTTAAAGGTGTTGCACATGAAATAAAATTAAAGGAAAATGCAACACCATTAAACACAAAGTAAGATGTGTTACTCTAAGTATAAGAAATTAATTAAAGGAACATTTAGAGAGTTTGTGTAAAGATGGTATTATCAAGCCAGTGAATTCATCAGAATGGGTTTCGGCTGTTGTTTTGGCTTAAAGGAAAAATGGTTAATTTTGCATGTGTGCAGATTTACGTTCTTTAAATAAGAACATATTAGTTGATTGTCATCCTTTGCCGTTGATTCAAGAAATGCTGATGGCTATTGGAGGGTCAACTCATTTTTCACTAATAGACCTTAAATTAGCCTATCATCAGGTTTCACTTACGGAAAATTCTCAAGATCTAACAACATTTGTTACACCCTTTGGTGCCTTCAAATATTTGAGACTCCCTTTTGGATTAGCTTCTGCAGCTAGTGTTTTTCAGAAGCTAATGGACTCATTATTTGGAGACATCAAAGGGGTACCATTGTTCCAAGATGACATACTCATCTTTGGAAAAGGTATTGAAGAACATAATAAAACTCTAGAAAAAGTTCTTCATATTCTTAATAATATAGGGATGGCTGTTTCAAAAGAAAAATGTCATTTCTTCTTTAATGAATTAGAATATTTAGGACATTCTATCACAAGAGAAGGTATCAAACCTAAACAAAATCTAATAGATGCAATTACTAATGCTCCACCACCGTTAGACAAAGATTCGCTGAAATCTTTTTTAGGACTCAGCCAGTACTATGCACGTTTTGTACATGGTTATGCCTTTTGTGTTTAACCACTCAGAGTATTGACAAGAAAGTATGAGAAATGTATTTGGAATAAAGAACATGATGATGCCTGTTGTAGAGTTAAGGAAATGATAAAAAAAGCACCATCATTGCAACCATTCACTTGTGGTATAAAATCTACAGTCACAGTGGATGCTAGTTGAAGAGGACTGGGAGGTGTTTTAACTCAATTTTGTGATGGAAAGGAAAAAACAATAGCATTTATTTCGCGCACACTTAGCAAAGCAGAACAAAACTACAGTACCATAGAAAGGGAAGCTCTAGCCTGTTCATGGGCTGTTGAGACGTTTAAAAATTATTTATGGGGTTGTCATTTTGATTTACAAACAGATCATAAACATTTGATATTTTTAATGAATGGTAAAGGGACTGGTTTGGCTTCTTCAAGATTGGTTTGGATAATTTCAAGAATGCAAGAATACAATTTTGATATTAAGTATATATCTGGAGGAGCAAATTTCAGAGTGGATTGCTTGTCAAGATTGGCAATTCAGAATGATGGAGAAATTTCTGAATACAATGAGGATGAGTCTGTTGTTGTATCTGCAATTGATGCATCAGAAAGTTCTAATGGAATTATCTCTCAAGATGTTTGGATTAATCAGTATGTTAAAGATAAAGATCTAATTAAAATAAAAAAATATATTACAAAGGTTTGGCCACCGTTAAGAAATTTGGATAAAAAACTAGTTCCTTATCAACACGTATCATCAGAATTGAGGATAGAAAATTACTTTATAACAAGAAAGGGTATGTACATTCCACCAAAAAACCTCATTGAGTCTTTCATTGAAAAAGCACATATTGGTCATCCGGGAATGTCAGGAACAAAGAAATTATTAAGAGAATATTATTGGTGGCCATCTATGGATTCACAAGTAGATCAGTACATTAACAAATGTCAGGAATGTTTATTGTCGGATAAACATTGGAAAAGTAAAAGAAATGTTTGTTCTACCAATGTTTTACCAGGTCAGCCATGGGAAAAATTGGCAATAGATTTTTCAGGACCATACAATATTTTAAGTTGAGATATGAAATATCTCATTGTAATAACAGATTATTATTCAAAGTGGATTGTATATGATTTTGTAAGTTCACCCACTACTGAAATTGTAATTAGTTTTTTGGAGAAAATGTTTTGTAGTGAAGGTTTTCCAAAGAAATTAGTTTCAGATAATGGAACACAATTTATTTCTAAAAAATGGTTGATTTTTTACAGAAATATAACATTAAACATGAAAAGACACCTTTATATTTTCCAGCTGAAAATGGTCTTGTAGAAAGAGCTAATAAGTTTTTTAAAGAAGGAATTCAGACAGCTTTATCAAATGGTATAGATGTGAGAAATCATATAAAGGAAAAAGTGTGGAGTTACTTAAATACACTGCATTCGATCACAGGTTTTACACCTTTTTTCCTATTAAAAGGTAGAGATGCAAATTCTGTGTTGAAACCAGTGTTTGAACAAAAAAATAAAACATTGGAGAAAATTGGAAAAAATGCATCAGAGAAATCAATTAATGATTGTGTAAAAAATTATTTTGAGAAAAGATATAAGATGAATTCAAAAATTAAAAAAATTGAAGAAGAGAAATATGCTATAGGAGATTGGGTTATAATAAAAAAAATAAAAAAATGTACAAAGGTGAATCTAAATTTAGCAAACCACAACAAGGTGTTAGAGTCCCACATTCATCAGTCATGATAAATAATAATGGATGGTGGAACAAAGGTGCTGTAATTAAAGTTGAGCCTTTTCAAAAAGACATAATTAATAAAAAAATGAATGAAATGGAGAAGCTGAAGAATACATCATTTTTGTGTTTTGAAAAGTATCCTTATAAAAAAAATTAATGATTCTTCTATTGATCATTATAGAATTAATGAATTTGATTGTGATTCCAATGAAAATTTGAATTAGTATCTGATTCTAATGCTCAACAAATTGATTGTGAAAGTACTAATAATATTCATAAAAATGTTAATCGCAATTTGAGTCAAAATTCAGAGTTGATTAATACTAAAAGAAATGTTGTACTACCTGCTCGATTTAAAGATTCCTATTTATATTGATCTTGTTTTTGTTATAGAAGGGAGATGTTGTATCCTGTATCTTTAATATATTATATTGTTTAGATACATGTATTCTATGTTCTGTATTCTATATTCTTTCTTAATGCATTTCTGTGGGGCATTCTGATGTAGGACTCCGACTGAACAGCAACTTATATATATATTCTTAGTCTATTCTTTATATCATTTAAATCCTAATAAAAAACTAATTTGGATTACTTTAACACGTATATTGTGTAGCAATACAACAAATACTTAATGAATGCGTATTTTTTAAAAGGCATTCCAAATGTTGGCCATAATACAATTATATTTATTTCGATTGGTAGTTCCAGAATTGGTACATATGGTGCATTCAACATTGAGTGAGTCATAAAGTGGTGAATGTTCATAGGATTATAGATGGTGGCATACGTCCCAGGTATACAGTCTGTGTTGGGACATTTTATGAATGTGGTTGATATTTTAATAGCGTTCTGTACTTATGGTACATAATGTGGCAGCTAGGCATGAGCGGATTTTGCGGATTGGCAATCCGCGAATTTGCGGATTTGCAAACTCGCAATCCGCAAAATCCGCGAATTCCCGCGAATTTGCGGATTTTTTTTTTTTTTGTGTTCGCCCGTGTTTCTGCCAGTTCGCGAGGGTTTTTACAATTTCGCAATTTGCGAACTTACCTGTCGGGTCGCAAGTTTTGCGAACTTGTTGTTTCTACGTGTCCAACCTGTTTGGGACACTCTTCTTCATCACTGCCACTCTCTGTCACCACTGCCACTCTCTGACTACTCATGCCACCCTCTGGCCCACCCATGCCACCCTCTGTTTCATCACCACACCCTCTGGTTGTCCAGTGTACATTATTTTTGGCAAAGCAAAGCACACCTTCCCTGCCTCAAGTGACCTGAATTAATTTGGGGCTGATTAATGTGTCACAGAATATTTTTTTAGCTGGCACCTGCTTCCTTAGTGCGCCCTGATTAGTGATCTTTTGCACTTGCTAAGTGCTTTCATTGTTGCAAAATTAGTTACAACACCTGCCCTGCCCCAACTGACAATAATGAATTAGGGGCTGATTAATGGATTTTAACTTCCAGCCTGGCTCCTGCTTGTCTCCCTTAGCTGTAATTCAGGACCTTTGTGGCATATGTGTAACTATTCTGAGGTTCAGAGCAGGGTCACATAATAGTTGCAACTGGCAACTGAACTCTGGAGGGGCCCCTCAGGAAGCACTACAGGAAATGGCTACTAATGATGTGCCTGAACTTTTGAACCTGGTAAGTAGTTACTTTCAGTTTTGCTTAGATCGTATTTCTGCAATTTCGCACTTATTCGCGGGGCGCGAACTCACGCGAACAGTGCGAGCAGTGCGAGCAAAATCCGCTGCTCGCGGATTTGCGGATTTTTCAGGAAATTCGCAAATCTCGCGGATTGCGGATTTCCCGAAAATCCGCAAAATCCGCGAGCGGAACGGATTTTCCGCCCATGCCTAGTGGCAGCATGTTACCAGATACAGTGCAAATTCCTGGCAATGTAAAGATACATTGGAATCAGCTTAGCATACATTTATCCTAAGCGCTAAGGTGAATGCGGCCCTGGTGAGGTTGGCAGTTTGTGGTGGGACAGTAGAGTGAGGGCTAGTACTGCAATGTTGCTATAATGCTTGACATACTGTTTCAGGTAGTCACAACATTATAGCTGTCCCATCTGTCTAGTAAATTTCCTTCATTTCATTCAACCCATTCTGTACTGAGTTGAGAGAATGTATCCATTTACACTCTTTGCAGTTAAGTGACATGGTAATGGATCCCCCCTAGCATTTGGGCAGATCTTTTCTATGACCCACCACTTGATATCGTCAGGTGTGTGGTTGTGCGTAGTTAAGTGTTCAACCAGTGGTGCCCCCGGTGTTTTGCATCTTTTTCGGTTCATATGTTGTAGGATCCTAGTTTTAACTTTCTGGGTTGTTTGGCCAACATATATTTGGGCACAGGGGCAAAGGATAGCGCATATCAAGTTTGAACTATTGCAGTTGGTGAAGTGTGGCAGTTTGTAGGCTCTGTTATTGTGTCTAGCTCTCCTTGGGTTACTTCTTCTATCAGGACTCTGAGGTCTGTGGTTGGGTCTCTTGCGATTGGTCGATAGCTCTCAAGGACTCCCAGCTGTTGTTCTATCTCTTTGACGTAGTCATCGTTATTTTGCAGGACCACCGCACCACCCTTGTCGGCGGCTTTGATGATTATAGAGTCATTCCGACCCAGAGAGTTCAGTGCCAATTTCTCTTCCTTACTAATATTGTATCAGATGTTTTTTCTCCCGTCTAGAAGGTGCATGGTATCCTCGAGTACAATTTTTTCGAATGCGAGTATTCTCTCACTCATCATGAATGCCGCTGGTATGAAGGTTGAGGCTGGACTGAATGTGGTTGCTGCTGGTGTCGGCATATAGGTGTTTTTGGAAAAGTAGTATTTTAACCTTATCTTGAGGAAAAAGCGCTGTAGTTTCACTTGAAATGAGTTAGGTATCACTGACATGTGATGACCTTTGCTGTGTATTCCGTCCCCTGCCCCATCTCCTTGGTCTCTCTCAACTAGCAACCCAGATAACCAAGGCCCCCATTTTTTAGGGGACAGCTACCATCGAGGCAAAAGGGGCGGAGGGAGACAACCGAATTCGGAGAGACCAAGGAGATGGGGCAGGGGATGGAAAACACAACAAGGGTCATCACATGTCCATTTCTATCAGCCAGAGGCACACGGTGAGATATCCACAAGGAGACAAACGTACAGATGGTAGGCACCCATAGAGAACATAACACTCTTTCGAGCGTGTGTTTTGATGTTGGGTGGCTCTAAAAAGAGCTGTTATGTTTATTGACAGAGTTTTGGTACCTACAAGTAAGTACCGATGCAGAGTCTAAAGTTTATGAGGTAGACTCTGTTTCCCTCATCTGTAAAATGTACACCATCTCTCCTGTAGATGCCATCCATATTGAAACGCAGATTGTTGTGGTAAATGGACCCCATTCTATAGTCTCGGAGAAAAGCAGAAACTGATTTATTCACATGTTTTCTAGCTTTTTCAGTCTGTGGACAAAATTAATTGGACCAGTTCCATTTCTGCCTTTGGCATATGTTAGAACACACAAAGGTATTTTGGGGAAAAGTGACATCAATTCTCCAAAGGTGTCCTTCATAAGCATTTCCAAACCTACCCCAGTCAAAGTGCCTAGGTCATTGCCACCACAATGCACAATTATGAGGTCAGGGTATTGGAGATGCAAAAAAGATTTACCCAATGGCATCAATTGGTGCCACTTTAACCCTCTTTGTCCAATCCATTTAATGTCTACATTTGGCAAACCTAGGTCTTTGAATGTGAATACCTTTGTTTTCTGCATACCTTTAGCTCCAGAAAATATAGCTGTGTCCCCCAATCCACACTCTAAGCATCTTGAAGAAGGGTCTGGATGCACTCAGGTGGTCTCTGTAAATGAAATGGCAGTTTAAAAAGTAAGATTTTACTAAAATGGTGGATAAGATGCAGTTTTGAAAAAAGAAAAGAAATGATTGGTTTGACAACTTTCTACACTGAAAACTAGGGTGCTTGTTTATTTTTTTGGTTAACAAAAACTGATTGAAAGGAACATTAGATAGGATAAGCTGATATGTTGAAAAGTCAAGCACACTTGCTGTTTTGATTAGCAACATTGTGTTTTGAGCTTCGGACCTGTGTGCTCAGATAAGTGTTCCATGAACTGTTTCTATGGTAACAGGCAGAAGGCAGATTGGGGGAAGGAGTGGCATTTATGTCATCTAGAAAGGGTTGAAATATGTAACCAATAGAAATATGTGTTTGCTTATGAATTCATGTGGGAAGCAATGTGATTTGATATTTACATGTACATGTGTGCAAAATGAGAGGAAAACTTTGCCATTCTTTGGTTTTTCTGAAAGGTGCACAGTACAGAATTTCTGTATAAGAAAATATGATGTGTGACTGACATATTTCTTAATCTACAAATCAATTTGAAAGGTGAGTTATTAATTTGTGAGGGGATGTATGTGGTACATTTTGATTTTAATCAGACTAATGTGTTTCTCCTGCTAAAGTGCAGGGAGTGCTTTTTTTGTCTGGAATCTTTTTGCGAGATAAGCATTTGTGTATTTCATGTGTTTGCAGACAGATAACTGTTTAGAATCTGTGCTGTTGTCATGTTTTGGTAGAATTAGAAACCAGCCATATTTTATGTATTTGCAAAATGAGTCAAGTTTCTACACTAATATGCAGTATTCCTTCTAGACTATGAAATGTGTTTTGGTAAAATGCAAGGGATAGTGTTGTTTGTCTGGAATCACACAGTGAGTCTGTGGGCATTTAGGAATCATTTTGAGGGAAACATTTTGGTACTAATGTGTAGTAGAAAATTTTGTGGAATGTGTGCAGTCACCTTACGTGTTGTAGACTAGTAAATGTATTTTTGTAAAATGCAAGGGATAGTGTTATTTGTCTAGAATCGCATTTTTTTTTAAATAAGTATTTATTAAATATGTTTATTGTAATTTGAAAAATAAGATATCTAAACAAATGAGTTTAAAAAAATATAGTAAAAGAATTTTGAAGAAAAAATAAAACAAGAAATATATTACAAAATATAATTTAAAAAACCTTTGAAATTCACTGAAAAAGCATAGGTTTCAAACATGTTATACTAAAGAATTTGCATTTTAAAAAAAACTATGAAATTCACTGAAAAAACCATAGGTTTCATACGTGTTATAGTTAGGAATGAGCATTTTAAAAACCTTGAAAATTCACAAAAAAAACATAGTTTTTAGGGGTGTTATAGTTAGCTGGACATATCATTTGTACAAAACCATTGAAATACCTCCGTTACAGTTAGTTGTACTAACTATAACTCGCGCGCCCGCAATCCACTGCTGATGATGTCACATATTACATCATTCATGACATGGTCAGTGACATCGCTGATGACATCACTGATGACATCTCAAATGACATCACTGATGACATCATCAAGTGAATGTGGTTTGGTTCGATATTTAAATATATATTATATATATATAGAGCAATCTACATTGAAGAATGAGTGGAAGTATACGTATCTGGATGGAGGATTTACTAACAGTGTGATTGACTGTTTAAGTGACAAATTTAAAGTGTCTCACTAAATATATGGGATAGTGATTAAACAGTGTGAATATCTGTATCACTCTGTCTCTTGCTGTGTAAACTACTGCATAAGTTGGATACTAACTATGTGAAAGTCTATATTAGTTATTGATTAGTTAAATGAGTATTTGTATGGGAGAGTGAATGTGTGTCTGGTTGGGTGTGAGGTGTGTGACTATCCAAAGATGTGTAAATAGTTGTTTTAGTAGGTATATGAGGTTAAGACTGCATGTGGAAACAGTTGTTTGGGTGAGTGAATGTCTTTATGGGTGTAGTGATGAGTAAATATATTTCTCAATGATACATGTCCAACAAAGTAGAAATATAAAAGGCAGTGTATGTGACAATTGTTGTATATAAAGAAGCATACATAAGACTCAGTGATTGTATGAGTGACTGTATGGATAACTGTATACTTGTAATAGTGATTTTATGACACACTAAGTATGAGTTACTATCTATATAAATAAATGAAGTGGTGGTTGTATAATTGTGTAGCTGAGTAAATGTAAGTATGATCAATTGTTTGTATAAGTAAGTAGGATGACTGTATATGTGAATATGATGTATGCTGGTGTGTAATGTTGATGTAGGTGTATAAGTATGTTTGATAGTGTTCAATTGATCTTTGTCAGCATGTATGAGTGAATCTATAGGTAAGTGTTTAGATGTGTGTGTAGATCTAGGAATCACTGAGTGGGTTTTTAGAAAATTGTATTTGAGATGTCATCAGTGATGTCATCAGTGATGTCACTGACCATGTTATGAATGATGTAATATGTGACATCATCAGCAGTGGATTGCGGGTGCGCGAGTTATAGTTAGTACAACTAACTATAACGGAGGAATTTCAATGGTTTTGTACAAGTGAAATCTCCAGCTAACTATAACACCCCAAAAACCTATGTTTTTTTCAGCTAATATATATAGATATATATCTTTCTGATCTCTTGCAGGACGTCCAGTGTATCTTACCTCATATCAGTTATTGCTTGTTTATTAATCAGTATTACAGTTTGCTCAGTTATTGATTCATGCCTTTAGATTAAACGTTTGCTACATATATTTGAATCTTATGCATTTGGTATCTGAGACAGCCTTTGTTTAGAGAGTATTATGTAATGAACCCCAAGCCTTATTCTAGAAGTGATAGAGTCTTTGCATTTTGTTAAGTAAAACTTGTTTTCAAAAGGTGCTGTTTGTTTTGTGTTGCAGTCTTGCTGTGCAAGGGGTGGTAAGACATACTCAAAAGTGTATATTATTCAAAGGTACAGAGGTATATTTGCCTCCCAGGTGGGAGTGCAGGGATTGGGTGTCAAAGTCAACCCCATTACCAGAAGTGAAAGATGGTGGGACCCTGTCTTGGTCTCGAGATGGACACCCCGCGAGGGATGTCAGACCACTGCAAGCTGGAGGTTCTGCATGCAGGAACCTCAGCGTATCACGTCAGAGTGTCAGCATGGAAGTCCTTTTTCTCCTCTGCCTGCCTCAGCAAAGATATGGTGTTTATATACCCAAAGTGGTATACCCTCAGGGGATCTACCTTGCTGTGTCATGTCAAACTAGGATGATGGAAGAAATAACCCTTAAACATAGTTACAATGCAGGAGATGGTAGTACTTCTGAAATTCAAAGAATCCTCATGCATGATGAATGAGGCAAATTTTTCAGAGAAAACCCCATGTTACTGTAACTAGAAAAAAGGTCAGTACTAAGAAGCGTTATGCAGTGTAATGTAAGGGAAAATGTAGGTAAAAGGAGTGGTTACAACCTGTATGAAACATAACACCCACTCCTCATCCGACTAGATGACATAATAAAAAGTCTAAATGTACTTCTGAAATACCCGGACCAAGAATAAGTCCATAAAAAATGATAAAATTCTAGCATAAGCTGTAGAAGTCTGAAATATGTTCATATATATGGTCTGAACAAATATAAATACCTGAAAGCCATGCTGTTCAGCAAGAGAAAAAAAGTGTTCATTGTTTTAAAATTCCAAATGTGGTTGTTTTTGAAAAAGGACGAATTTTTCCCTGCACACGATGACCAAATGTTTATGTGTCCTGTGTGGAGGACGCAACATTACTGTTGCTTGCAATCGCAGACGACGCTCAGTGCAACATCTCACTGATCAGGTTAATCGAGCGCAGATGATCTTCCGTATTGCCCACAGCCTATGCTGGGGAAGCCTGTATGACATCCAAGGCCTGAGTGTTTGCAGAGGAGCCGGTATCCATTCCAACAGGAGCTGAAGCATCCTGTGGTGGCTCTAAGAATGCAGCCAACAACATGGGAATAAGCTGAGGACGCAGCAGTACATGGGACGTTATCGGGTCCGGTAAATTATCCACATCCGGTAGCTCAACTGATGGAAGTGTTAGACATAGATCAAACATGCTTCCTTGTCTGCAGAACAGGCATCAGAGGACAGGCAGGACACAGTCGATCCAGACAGGAACCAATACTCGCTCAGTTTGCGAAGGTGAGGTGTTGTGAAGTCTTACTTCCAAATGGCAGAAGAACCAATATCCACAGGATCGAAGAGGTGCCACTACTCTCCCATAAGATATAGTCACCTCAAGCAAAGGATATGACAATGAAAATGACGAATACCCTCAGGGAGAGAAGAGACAACAGAAGGAAGACCAGGGGAAGACCTCTAACTGGGCAGGATGATAGGAGAAGTGATATCCTGGAGCTTTATCACAAGACTGCGTAAACATAAAATAAAAAAGAGGAAAGAATAAATTACAAATGTTAAGAATTCTTTCCCTGACTCTTTTTAGAACAGTAAGACTACAGTGCTAAGGGTCTTGGAATGCAGATTGTGTATTATCCCATACTCACATTTAGATGGCGATGTGTCCAATTCAATATGAAGTCTCGTCCAAAAAATGAAAAATATAAAACTGCCCTTTCAAATAGCAGAGTGAGTGATGCACCTCAATAGATTAACCAGAGGCATAAGTCTGCCTTTGGGGCATTCAAATAGGTGCTTTAGTCGAAAACAACAATAGCTAGAGCTGGTAAATTTAGGAGTGTCCTGAGAGAAATTGCCCTAAAAAAAGTTGTGAATACAAAAATAGAAAATGGCAATGTCCTTGGATCCAGCGCCACCTAACGCTATACGAAATTGTCTTACACTGCCCAATCTGTTTATCCAAGTGTACACAAAAGAAAAAAGGCAGCTCTGGTAGAATCTGTAATTAAGCGGACTCCTGATGAAGAGATGAATGAGGACTCCGTTGATAAGCCTCGCATCTCAAAAGGGAAACAGGAGCCTTATTCACCGCTTGGAGGTTGCGGTAGCTAAAGGGTAAATCAGCGCGTCCTCACGCTGCAAAGGAAATCCTGGTGCGACGTCTTTGGGAGGATATTCACGGAAGCAGACACTGGCAGAGAAATGCCCTGGGTGATACCAATAGCTGCTGGGGAGTGCGCTGCGAGTCAGCTGCCCGACGAACTGAGGCAGGAAGCTATCAAATTACACATTACCCTTCTATTAGAATTAAGAGGTATTCACGAAGAGCCAGTTCGTAGATACAGGGGAGGGGTTTTATAGATTGCAGCGCAGACCGACCAAGGTTTTGGGCAGTCACCAGGATGTTCAACAGTTAATGTTAATGTTATGGGTGTCTTATATAGCGCTCGGCTACTCCAAGGAGTGTCCCGGCGCTTTCTAACCCACAGCAAAACTACAAAAAGAAGCAGGAAAGAGGGCAAAGGAAAAAGGGTCAATCATGGTCCATAGAGCCACGTTTTCAGACCTTTCCTAAAGGCCAAGTATAGTATCCAGAGGCGTGGTCCATACGAAGAGAGTAAGCCAAGCATCTGGGTTAGTGGGCAGGCTTCTTTTATAGTCATGCTGCCACCTTACCACATGTTATCAATGGAGTATGTGATAGTACACAGACTGGCTCTCAGAACAGGTGCATTATCAGAGTGGTAGTGCTGTTGATCATTCAGCATCCAGTAACTCCCATTTGAGAGCAACTTGAACACCGGAATATCACGGCAGCTGGGGATCCTTTCAAATTACAGGATAAGTTTGCAACTGAACCGTTACAGGCCCGTGAAGCATGATATCCTGGCATATGAGAGATCCACTTAAAGAGTTCTTGCAGTTTGTACTGCTTTGAAACACTTTCATCTCCCCACTCCTGCAGTGAAATCTGTATGGCAATTCCCAAGATTCCTTGAATTCCCTACGCATTGCTTCATATCTGCCTGCCTGTTGATGTTCTAGGCAACTGTCGGGATTGTAAGCGGCACAAGAACAAACAAAATGCCACTAACCTTAAACGGGTAACCAGCAGAGACGATGGCCGATGATATTCCCCCTTCCTCCCCCTGACACAATTCCCGGCAATAAAAGTACTCACTGCTTGAACCTGTGCCCAGGGAAAAAAGGGAGAGAACAAAGAAAGAAGGGAGCGAAAGGATCTGCACTTCCAACAAGGACTGGTAAGATCTACAGCAGGGATGTGGCGGGAGTTGGAGTGCTGCAGGACAGGAAGACAAGAACACTACCATTAGAAACACTCTCTATGACGTCCACCTTTCCCCCCGACTCTGTACCCCCGACTCACCAGAACTCCCAATCGATAAGGCCGGGACTCTCCACGTCTACCAAGTACAGCATTGGAGACTAAGGGCTGAAGTAACGAGTTCAATACAATGCTATTCAGACCGAATGAAATAGTATATTTTTCCAGGAAAACAAGGTATAGAATTCCAAGTACGGACAAATGAAAACTAAACAAAAACAGGAAATCAAGTAGAAAGGAGGCGAGCCCGCACTCCTAAAATACTTGCGAACTCTGGTAATTTCAGGAGGAAGGGCGTAGATACAAACTGACCACGCAGGCTCTTGATCGGCGTAGACCTTCGAAGACAGAACCACTGACCAAGCAGGCTCTTGATCGGTGTAGACTACTTCCTGGCTCCTCTGAACGCTCCTTCCGACTAGGCTTGAGACCATATCCGGATTGTCAAGCACTTCCTTGTGCGGAGGAGGCGCTTAAATACAAGACGACACTTCCCTTACATCCCGCGTCCCATGGCTTCTGGGACACGTAGTTTTTCTATCCGTTTCTCGCATTCGCGAAAGACACCATTGCACGGCGTTTTCTTCGTCTGAGGACGATCGCGACAGTACCCCCTCTCGAGGACCGCCGTCCCGGCGGGCGACCAGGCTTACCGGGATGTGCCTCATGAAAACGAGCAACCAAGTCAGGACAATGGAGATGGGACACGGGCTCCCAGGTACGGTCTTCCGGACCAAACCCTTTCCAGTCCACCAAGTACTGTATCCTGCCCCTAACCATGCGGGGGTCCAAAATAGCCCGGACTTCATATTCGTCCTGCCCCTCCACTTCGATCGCCAGATGCCTATCCGGCAACCGCATGCCCTGAGGACAGGGCCGTAGCAGGGAGACATGGAATACCGGGTGGACCTTCCAGGACACAGGTAGGGAAAGCTTCATCCCCACAGGGTTGATAACCTCACTGATACCTTAGGGTCCCACATACTTAGGTTTAAGCTTGTTAACCCCTTTCAGATGCAGATTTCGAGTGGATAGCCACACTTTGTCCCCCACTCTATACTCAGGTTCTGGAGATGGATTCCTATCGCCAAACTGCTTCTGGGATGCTTGTGCAGACGCTAAGCTACGCTGCGCATCAATCATGATGGCTCTAAGATGTGCATGATGTTCGTGTATGCTAGGGACCAGGGATTCTACAGGCCACTCAAAAGGAAGCATATTCGGATGAAACCCAAATAGGCAAAAAAAAGGTGAACACCCCAAGGTAGTATGAACAGTGTTATTGTAGGCGAACTCCGCCAACCACAAAAGAGTAGTCCAATCAGTGGTATTCTGCAAGGTGAAACAGCGGATGTATTGCTCGAGTGTTTGGTTCAATCGTTCAGTCTTACCATCCGTTTGAGGATGGTGTGAGGAAGAGAGTCTTGCATCTATTTGTAGGATTGTGCAAAGAGCCTTCCAAAAACGAGACGTGAACTGCGTGCCTCTTGTCTGTTATCAGAACGCTAGGAATACCATGGGCTCTCACCACGTGCTGTAGGAATGTTTTAGCTAACTCGGAGGATGAAGGAAGGCCAGGTAAAGAAATGAAATGTCCCATTTTGGTAAGGTGATCGACTATCACCAATATGACCGTCTGATTTTCACAAGAAGGCATCTCCACTATGAAATCCATAGACAAGGTATGCCATGGTCGAGGGGGAATGGGCATATCATGTAGTAGTCCCGTTGGTTTGGTATGTACTGTTTTACCCTGGGCACAAATCGCACAGGATTTCACATATTCCTTCACGTCTGTACGTAATCCTTTCCACCAAAAAGAACGTTCTACGTTAGCGGTGGTTTTGTAGATCCCCATGTGCCCACCCAACATAGAATCATGAGCCCACTGAAGGACTTTTTGTTGTAATTCCTTATGCGGTATGTATAAAGCATGAAAATGATAGGCCAGATCGTCTTTTACACAGCGATTTTCTGGTTCTTCCTGGATCCAATCTTGCACGTCTACGTTGGACAAGGCGATTTTTACATCTTCCAAAAAGTAATGCGAGGTGATCAAGGCTACAGACTTCTCTTATGCTCCGACTCCGTTAGAATGAGAGGAGATTCGGTTTCCAGAATCGTGTCCTCAATGTCTCCCAGCCGGGAGAGAGCGTCGGCTTTTCCGTTACGTGATCCGGGACGATATTTGATTATAAAATCAAAATCGGAAAACAAAAGGGTCCACCTTAATTGTGTTGGAGTCAAAGCCTTAGCCGTTTTTAGAAACAGTAGGTTCCTGTGATCAGTATATATCTCCACTGTGTGCAAGGCACCCAAAAGATAGTGTTGCCACTCCTCACACGCTCTCTTGATGGCCAGGAGCTCCTTGTCGGTTATAGTGTAGTTAATCTCGCAAGGAGTGAGTTTCCGAGAATAGTAGGCCACAGGGTGCATCTGCCCAGTGGTAGGATGGCGTTGTGATAGTATCCCACCAAGGGCATACTGGGAGGCATTGGTTTCAAGGATGAAAGGCAGTTGGGGATCTGGGTGTCTTAGAATGGGAGCCTGAGTGAACCTCTTTTTCAGGAGCTGAAACGACATCTCTGCTTCTTCCCCCCATTTGAAAGAAACATTTTTGCGTAGGAGAGCGGTGATAGGATGGATTCTTTTTTAGAAGTCCTGGATAAACCGACGATAATAGTTGGCAAAGCCAAGAAAACTTTGCACTGATTTGACATTCTGCCGTGTTTTCCACGTGAGGATTGCGTTCACTTTACTCATGTCCATTCGAAAGCCCTGAGCGTTGATGGCGTACCCCAAAAAGGCAACTTCCTCGACATGGAAGAGACATTTCTCTAACTTAGCATACAAAGAGTGTTGTTGTAGCTTTCCCAACATGGTTTTCACATGGGTGATGTGTTCAGGTAGTGTTGGTGAATATATCAGAATGTCGTCGATGTAGACAACACAAAAGGTCTCCAAACAACCTCTCAATACCTCGTCCATGAAGAATTGGAAGGCGGCTGGGGCGTTGCAGAGACCAAATGGCATCACCCGATATTCAAAGAGGCCGAATTTGGTTCTGAACGCCGTCTTCCATTCATCGCCTTTCTTTACCCGTACAAGATGGTAGGCTCCACGTAGATCTAGTTTCATGAAATATCGAGCTCCTTTCAGTTGATCCATCAGGACGGGAATCAGAGGAAGAGGGTAGCGTTTTTTTATGGTTGCTTTGTTTATGGCTCGATAATCGAGACATGTTCTTAATTCGTCGCAGTCCTTCTTCGGAATGAAGAATAGAGGAGAGGAGGCCGGGGAAGTAGAGTGGCGAATGAATCCTGACGCTAAGTTGTCCTCAATATAAGTTTTCAGATATTGCGTCTCTTTCTCAGTTAAGGCATACACCCTACTACAGGGAATGTCTGACCCTGGTATTAGGTCTATGCGACAGTCATATACCCTATGGGGTGGTAGTGAGGTGGCCTCTTGTTTGCTGAACAGCGCATGATATTCTTGGTACTCTGTGGGTAAGACTGTGGCACAGCAGAAATGGCTGGAAGTACATGCATTTGCTATGTACGTAGCGGGCGAGGGTTTCCATTGTTGTAGGCAAGGCTGTTAGGTAGCTACAATGTTCTCTACAATAATCCGAGGTCATTTTGACGGACCGAGAAGTCCAACTTACCAAAGGATCATGCAATGTGAGCCACGGCATCCCCAGAATGAGACGGAATTGCGGCGCATCGATAAGGTCGAATTGTATGTATTCCTGATGTCCTTTACCATACTCCATCAACAACGCACGTGTGTGGTATTCAACTGGTCCTGACGTAAGGACTGACCCATCCACTGCCTTGACCGTTTCGGGTTTTTCCTTCTTGTCACATGGAATACCCATTCATCTGGCGAATTCTAGGTCGATGTAATTTCCGGTGGCCCCCGAGTCGAGGAGGGCATCGATTTGTATACTATTTTGTGGCGTGACCCAAAGAGAAACACCGATATTCATGTGAGCGACTGCAGGATGAAGTGTGTTAGCAAGAACAGGTGAGACCATTTTGCAGGGGTGTTCCGAATAAGAGATCTCCTTCTGATTCGGAACCGCTAGTTTTCCGACGGTTCTTCATTCGCCGTGGCGGCTTGTAAGCGGGGAAAGGGGGATTTCCCTGGTACGTTAGTACGAGCTCTGCAATCTTTGATGAAATTACCCCCTTTCCCACAATACAGACAGAGCTTAAGCCTTTGTCTCTTGTCCTTTTCCTCCATAGTGAGAGGACCCCGTATGCCTCCGATCTGCATCGGTTCAGGCTCTTCAGGTGTTTTAGGAGTTGTTTCTACTCCTGAGCGCACTCGTGGATAGAAAAACTTGTTTTGCCCTTTGTTGCGATCTCCCCTTCTGTCTAACAATCGATGGTCCAGCTGAACCGTTAAGTCAATAAGCTCTTCACAGGTGGAAGTTAATTGAACCACTTGAGCTAGCACATCTTTAACTCCCCACATAGTCCCTGATAGAATAGTGATATTCTTTTCGTGGCTGGCCAATCCGTCTCTACTATCAAACGATTGAAATTAGTAATGTATGACAACAGGTCTTGTGATCCTTGTTTCAAGGTTAGTAATTCACAATCAAGCGTCATCATGTGGGACTTTCTATCGAACAGTTTTCTAAGTTCCAAACAGAAATCTGGAAAATGGTGCAATACAGGATCATTCCTCTCCAACAAAGGGATGGTCCAACTGGCTGGATTTCCACCCATATAAGACATCATAAAGGCCGTTTTCGCAGTTTCCTCCTGGAAAACCGCTGGTTTACACAAAAAATGGAGACGGCATTAATTTAAATATGTTTCGAATTTTCTAGGATCGCCATAAAACCTTTCAGGGGGGACCAAAGGTATGCCTGTGTTCTGAATGATTTGAACTATGGGAACTGCATCCAAGGAAGAGGATGTGTCAGGGGAAGCTACAAAAAACCCGCCCTCCGGTGCACAAGTAGTGGCGGTTTGGGATAAGGGAGGGGGCAAGGTAGCTGGTTTAATGTATTGCCTCCCTTTGTAACCTTTCTGTGTGAGGTCGGTTACCTCCCTTCGTAAGGTGGCCATTTCTACATGTAACGCTTGGTTTTCCAAACGTGATGTATGAACCTCTTGTTGTAGGGCTGAGAAGCCGTCCAACAATGAATTTAGTACCCCATCCGTATCCATCGTCTGGGCCGGGTGTTATTCTTGGGCTTGACAATCTGTCTGGATTGTAAGCGGCACAACAACAAACAAAATGCCACTAACCTTAAACGGGTAACCAGCAGAGACGATGGCCGATGATATTCCCCCTTCCTCCCCCTGACACAATTCCCGGCAATGAAAGTAGTCACTGCTTGAACCTGGCCATTGATGGTGATCCACTGCCCATACTTGGTAGTATTTGGGGGTACCTGGATCTTAGAAACCATCTCCCGATCTCCCAGGGACACTAAGGTGACACCCGCCCACTCACCCCCCTTATCTAAGGGCAACTCCTCCCCGAGCGCTACACTAGCTGCTCCCGGGGCTTTTCCTCCGGTGGGAGGGGGTGGTCTCTTTGGGCATTTGACATCTCCCTTATAATGTCCAACACCACCACACTCAAAGCAGTGGACAACCCGTGGCTGCTGGCTTTGGCCAAGATGAGGGTTTCTGGGCGGGTTAGCCTTAGGGGTGAAACCTGTTCCCTTTCCCTGGAAACTGTTTTGGGGACCCTTTGAGAACTCCCGCTTTTTATCTCCCCACTCCTTCTTCTGAGGGGCGCCCTGTCCGGCCCTTTGGGAATCCCCTCCAGTCCCCTTCGAGGACACCCGGGTACTTGCCCAGATGTCTGCCTCCTCTGCAAGCTTCCGGGGGTTGGTCAGCTTGCTGTCCACCAGGTGTTGGCGCAGCTCGGGAAAACATTTCTTGAGTAGATGCTCTTTAGGAAAAAGGTCGTACAACCCCTCATAGTCCCTCACCTCGCTGCCTTGTATCCAGCCCTCCAATGCCTTTCTTGCATAATCCAGGAAATCCACCCAGTTTTGAGGGCCTAATTTGTGACTCCCCCTGAACTTTTGGCGATACTTCTCTGGGGTCAGCCCAAACTTTTTAATTAACGCCACTTTCATGGTGGGGTAGTGGGTCTGCTCTTCCTGTTCCAGGGCCAATAATGTGTCCCGACCAGTAGAAGGCATATACTTGTATAAACCACCCCCCCCCCCAGTGTTTCTCCTGGATCCCATGGGCTCTTAAGGAGACCTCATTGTATTGTATTGTATTGTAGGTGTACTTATATAGCGCGGTCCTGTCGCCCCAAGGGCATCCTGGCACTTGAGATCCGGTCAACAACACTTCCACTGCTCAGACATCCCTAGGGAAGAGATGCGTTTTTAGGGCCTCATATGCAGCCAGCCACTTGGCTATGTCATTCCCCTTGGCTGTAGCTGGCAACTATGTCTTTAGGTAGGTAGGGTCTGGATTCCCTGGTTAATTCTTTGGTTTCGCTGCCACCATTCGGAGAATTGGAGGGTCCTAACTGTAGGGCCTTGAGCTCTAGCTCCCTAGGTTTTAGCTCATGAGCCATCCTCTGTTCCTCCCTCTCCTGTTCCAACCTGGCTAACTCCCACTTCAGCTGCCTTTTTTCCCTCCTGTCCGTTAGTTCAGCTTCGGTCAAGCTTCCTCCGGAGACACTTCTGCCCCTCCTTGAGTAGGTCATCGGTCCTGGAAGTAGGTTTCCCATCTCAGGATGGAACAATCCCTCTACCCCTATGACTGTGTCCTGGTCCGTCCCCTCTTCCTCCTCCTTCCCCTCTCCATGTGCTGCCACCCAAGCCCTCAAACTGGTCTGGAGTTCCCCCTTCTTAGCACCACGCTTAAAAAACACTCCCATCTTTTGACAAAAGTCTCTAAGCTGGGCTGCAGAATAAGTTTCCAATTCCTCCAGAGCAAATTCTATCTTGCTGATGAGAAATGTAGGGACAACCACACAGAAAGAATGGATTCAAAAGGGGCAATTCGAAGCTACCTCCACCCACCACCAGGAGTGAATTTAGAAAAAGCAAAAGTAGTAATTGGGAAGTCCGCCAGGAGAACACTCCAGGTGTAGGCCTGTGGGGTATGCTTTGTTACTTCAGAGTAGACGCAAACACAGTTCGGATCCCACCGCTAGACACCAATTATGTTGGACCTGGGATCTCCAAGTCACATAAGGTAGCTTGGCACTAAGTGGGAAGGCCTAACTCCAAGGAACATGTGCTAAGTTTGCGTCACACCCTTCAGTAACATAACATCCATCCACTCAAAAATAAGGACACTACATCAATTTTGGAAAAATACGAGCTGTTTTATAAAAGTTCTCTTAGATCCTTCGTCTTCTAACTGTTCCACAATTTAATGTAATTAAGTTTTCACAATCCCATTTCTTTTCTACATTGCCACGGTAATCATTTACATCTTTCAACAGGTTATGTGCAACAGTAAAGTTCTCCAGAAAATTGCTTTTATACTACTTCCTAGAGTTCAGACTTTTACCATATAATTAAACCATACCACCACGTATTTCATTTCAAGAAAAGCAGGCTGGCATGAACTGTTCCCCAGATGACTCAAGGTTAACAATTTACTAGATAACCCCACCGGTCAGAGAACCCTTTCTCCTGTTATGGATGAAGAAGGTTACACACAACTGTAGCTGGAAGAGAACAGGTAAGTTAAATCACATTGGCTTATGTCATGTCAAATTCCCTCAACAAAAGAAGAGTCTAGGTCTTACTCATGTGCAGCCTTGCCCTGAGGAGTCCCTGCTAGCAACTAAGGTGAATGAGCTGGCTTGTTATGGTTCTTTTCCCCAGCAGACCCCTTTTTCCTAAATAACCCTGGAACCAGCCAGTGCCGTACTGTGTAGTTGCTACTGTATAGTCTAGATGCAGTGCTGCCCAGTTCTCCTTTCTTGTCAGACTTCGGGCTTGACCTGCTGCTCCCCCACCTTCCCAGCTTACTTGGCTGTGTAGCTCACGTGTTCCAGTCAACGACCGCCCCCTTTCTCTTCGAGTACTTCTTTCTCTGTGGAAGGGGATTCCCTGCTCTCTCCCCTGTCAGGAGAGCAGGCGTCCTTTTGTGTGTGTCACTCGGCAGCACTCGGCACTTCCTGGCAGATCAGCATGCGTTCCACAGAGCGCATCCCGCTCCCACTGCAGCGTTTGGCGGACTTCCGTGCACTCCTCCTCACCGACTCCTCCCACTGGGCTCCGCCTGCAGTCGTCCTCTTCTGGCGCTCCCACGCCTCCTCGCACGTCACCGGGGACTTCCTGCAGCCGACCTCCTCCAGCGCTCCCACGCCTCCTCACGCGTCACTGGGGTCTTCCTGCAGCCGACCTCTTCCGGCGCTTCCACACCTCCTCGCTCGTCACCGGAGCCTTTCCGAGGGATAGGCAGATCCAGTCAGCGGGGCGGTAAGCTTTTCTTTACAGCGTCCACTGCTGTAACCTCACACCACGCCTCAGCGGAGAGAGGGGCTGGTGGGGTGGTCGTTCTCTCAGCTCGACAGGAATTTTCCCTTGGCTAGCGGCAGGAGAGAATCAGTCAGCACGCTGAGGCGATGTCCACACCAGGCTCCGCTACACCCTTCTCCTTACTCCTTACTGGGCATTCAGAAGCAGGCAGAAGTATAAACACTGAGGGTAAGTGAGATTACTATAGAGACAGGGTTCAGTAGACAGATAAGGGGGCACGTCAGCATGGAAGGGCAGCCTGCCCACAGGTCGTTCTCTCCCCTCCCTGTGCGTGCTCCTCCTCACTAAGTCGCCTTACTCCTGACCAGTCCCAGAACCTCACACTTACACTGCCCAGAGCCCTAAAATGGCCGCCCTGGTACTGGCCTTATATAGGCTAGCCCTGGCTATCAGAACCCTCTAGAAGGTTCTAGTACCTTCTTAGTGTAATCCAATGGTCCCATTTCTGGAAGCGTCAGTTATGGCAGTTGTTGTCCTCCATTTTGTGTGACCCAGTCTTTCTAGTCAGAAAAGGCCCCTAGGCCACATGTTGAAGGTCTATGAGGCAAAAAGAACATCTAACCCCCAGGTCAACTTTTCCAAAAATCCAGTGGACATAAAAAGATAAAAAGGTTTTGAGGGGCAAAAAGGGGACAAAATAAATAATTAATAGGAGGGGCTACCCAAAAGGGCAGACAGGTCTAACAGAGACTAAGGGCTGAAGTAACGAGTTCAATACACTGCTATTCAGACTGAATTAAATAGTATATTTTTCCAGGAAAACAAGGTATAGAATTCCAAGTACGGACAAATGAAAACAAAACAAAAACAGGAAATCAAGTAGAAAGAAGGCGAGCCCGCACTCCTAAAGTACTTGCGAACTCCGGTAATTTCAGGAGGAAGGGCGTAGATACAAACTGACCACGCAGGCTCTTGATTGGCGTAGACCTTCGAAGACAGAACCACTGACGCAGGCTCTTGATCGGCGTAGACTACTTCCTGGCTCCTCTGAACGCTCCTTCCGACTAGGCTTGAGACCATATCCGGATTGTCAAGCACTTCCTTGTGCGGAGGAGGCGCACTCCCCTTACATCCCGCGTCCCATGGCCTTCTGGGATACGTAGTTTTTCCATCCATTTCTCGCATTCGCGAATGACACCATTGCACGGCGTTTTCTTCGTCTGAGGAAACACTGAAACTGGAAAATTGTGCCCGGTTATGTTATATGGCTATGGATTAACCATTCTGTGGATGGTGACTCTGCCACAGTGAAAGGTAATTGGTCCAGTTTTTCAATACGCAGCATTGTATATTTTGCTTCCCTTTGTGCCATTGTTATCTGTTTTTTTAGTTAGATACTATGCAGAGAAAAATGACGCACTATTGATGAATCATCAAGGCGCATAACCAACATGCAATGATTGCAGCGTCCAGCTTAATAACATCAGTCAGTCAGTCAAATTAACTTTATTCGATTCAATTAAAATCATACAAAGGACATAAAAACAGAGTTATTTACAATTAAAAAAGGATTAAACAGTTTCTTTACAATTGAGTTAATTTGACATAATGTTATAATAAAAACAATTTAAGATCGCTAAAAACGGGTTATACACACTGGTTTGACAAATTCATACATCTTCTTGATCTGGACGCTGCCACTAGGAAATTTGCCATGGCGAATGTAATACGTATATTTCCCAGGGATTTTAAATAAAGCATGGCTGGTCTCACCTTGGAAAAGCCGGCTTCCCTTAAAACAGGTAACAGGTATTTTTTTCTTTGTGCAGAGAAGAAATCACAAAACATAACAACATGCATCGTGTCCTGAACTGAAAAATTGTCACAGGTGCAAGGAGGTGCTAACTCTAGTTTCATCCAAGAGTTAAAATTGCCCAAATAAAAGTGAATAACGTTGAACCTAATTTTGTTAACAAAAATCTATGAAAAGGATTTGTGACAAAACATAAGTAGGGCTCAATTGCAAGTGAATAAAGTGACAAATAATGCAGGCGTACTGTGGGCTTTAGTAATTCTGATTCTTCTCGCAACAAACATTCCCTTGACATGAATTGTTTTTTAATTACGTCCACATCCTGCTTTGTAATGCCAGAGGGAACAGTGAATAAGTCTGGGCGACCCAGATCGTTAAAAGATTTTTTTAGGTAGGCCAGCCATGGAATTGTGCAACTATTCTCCAGACTCATCACGTCCCTCATAATCATGTGGTTTAACATTAGTTCTGGATTTAACCAGGTCTTGAGCCAGTATGTTAAAGGTGCCAGTCTCAATTTATCCTGAACGTAATTCAAACCAAGTTCCATATGAATAGAAAAAGTCGGGGAAGATTGGGGGAGGGACAAAAGGGAACGTAAAAATCTATTCTCCGCTAGCTGGATTTTATCCAAGCGTACATAGCACCATAGAGGTGCGCCATATAGAGCCACAGGGAGGGATTTGCTGTTGTACACCTTGATGATTGCTTTCATAGGTCTATGACCCGACCTTTTGGCGGAACCTAGAATGGCCATAGATGTCCTTGTTACCGCTAGGCTTTTGGCTCATATCTGGGGTCCCCAGGTACCCTTGCTGTCAAAAAGCACTCCCAAGTAGGGGAAAACAGGAACTCTATAGACTACCTCTCCTTTACAAAAGAATGTTTTTGCCTTAGCCTTTTTCCCCTGTGGGACAACGACCATGGTGTGGGATTTAGAAGCATTGACCCTCAAATTGAGCCGGTCCATAAAGGACCCAAATGCATCCAGCAGCATTTGGAGGCACACCCCTGTGCGTGCAATGAGAACGGCGTCGTCCGCGTATAGGAGAGCAGGGATCTTAACTTCTCCTACACGCGGAACGTCTCTTGCTGCCCCTTCTAAGTGCTTGCCTAGATCGTTTATATAAATTGTAAATAGCAGGGTAGCTAATATGCAGCCTTGCCTAACACCCCGTTTTGAATTGAAACGGGTCGTGCATCTGCCATCTTTTGTTACCCTGACTGCGGCAAATAGATCCCGGTGTAAGGACGCTATGAACCCCACCAAGTCTTCATCAATCCCCATCTTCAACAAAATTTCCCATAACTTAGATCTGTTGACCAAGTCGAAGGCCGAGGAGAGGTCCATAAATGCTAAATACAAGGACCCCTCCTTGGCCACCGTATCCTTAGCGGTCAACAGATGTAAGTGTGAACACTGTTCAATCGTGCCTCTTTTTTCCCTGAAGCCGTACTGAATGTCGGCCAAACCCCCACATCCCTCCAAGCTATCCCTTAACCTTGCCAAGAGGACTCTGCCCAAGATTTTTATAGCAGAGTCCAAAAGGGATATAGGCCGATAACACCCTGGGTCGTCCCTTTGGCCCTTTTTAAATATGGGGACTATTGTGGAGGTCGCCCATGTACTTGGAGGCAGCGAGCTGTTTGCAGCTGTGAACACATTTGGCAGGATGCCGGCCCAGAATTTGGGTTAGTGTATATAAAAGTCGGCTGGCACCCCGTCTGGACCGGGGGCTTTATTCTTTGTGGTAGCACGAATTGCCTTTTCCACCTCCCCGCTGTTAAAGTGTAGGGGTGTGGCCACCAGACCTGGCATGTTTTGTAAATGGGTGGAGTCGCCCGTATCACCATAGACAGTGCTGAAATGAGCCAGCCACCTCTCGTCTGGTATTACACAATCAATATCTGTGTTGGGTGAATCCGAGAAGTATGGATGGTTAACTACAGCCCAGAATTGCCTGCTGTCCCGCAATATGTCGGTGGAAGTTAGTTGTTCCCACGCCTCCTGTTTAATACAATCCCGTCTGTTCTTAGTAGCCTTCCTGTATTCTTTTCTCAAGTTTGTAACCAAGGCCCTATCCCTAGGGTTTACTTTAAGGGCAGATTTTAAGGCTTTAAGTGCCTTGGTGCAGGCTGAATCAAACCACCTATAGCGCTTTGGCTCTCCCCTGCCCCTTGGGGCCGTGAGGTTGGAAGACACTATGTTACATATTGACTGGAAGGCGTCCATGATGTCATGGCCTTGTGAGGACGGGTCTAGGCAGATCCTGATCTGTTCGTTTATCTGCAGGCCGATGTCAGAATAAAAGTCATCTGGTACCACATTCCCCCATTTCAGCCGTCTACCCTGATCTATTGGGCGTAGGGTGGGTCCAGGTCTGGTCTGTCCTGGCATAGGGCCCATAAGGTCCCCCCAGCAGATGATCAAAAGGACAGGGTTGTGATCATTAAAGGGGGATGGCACGGTGCGGTAAGAAATAGTGTAATTAAGAATAGCAGGTGTCACAAAGATATAACCAATGACAGTCCCCGGGGATGACCCCTTAAACGTTGGTGTTCTAGGTTCCCCCTCCCGTGTTGTAAATTCAAGGAGGTTAAAGTTGGCCAGGAGATCCTCCAGTTCCTCGCCAGCCCTAGTATGTTCAAAGTGCGGCACCTCCTGATCCCGTGTCTCCAAACCTCCAATTGCAGTACAACCAAAATAACAAGGGTGGATATTAAAATCACCCATAAACACAAATTCATAACTAGTAAGGGTATTTTGGCTGAATAGATTTAAAAAGGCATCCAATTTTGAGATGTTATCACCACCGTACTCCTTATTAACAGAATTATAAAAATTAATAAACAGAATACTCTTTGACGGGCTGGTTTGCCTTTCTACAATTAAACAATTTGGAGAGTCATATTTAATCTGTTTCAGAGATCCGATGAGATCAAGAGAAAAAAGAGTCAGGAGGCCTCCCCTCGCTCTGCCTGCATTACTAGGACAAGCCGCTACTGCAAAGCCTTGGAAACCGTCCAACCAAAAACGGGATGTCATATCCCACGTTTCCTGCAGAGCAATAACGTTATGGTCTGAAACAAATGAAACCCATTCAGTGTCACTCATTTTTGAGCTAATTCCAGCAATGTTGCAGCTAAGTATTTTACAACCTACTTCCTTAGTGGCTGCCATAGTAGCCCTTATGTCCTCCGGGGGCGTGGTAGACTCTTCCATCGTTAGTCAGTCCATATCATCCAGGCCACACAGGGGTGAAAACTGATTACTTATGCTCACGCTTATCCCGTCCACCATAGGTGCCGCCTGAGGAACTTGATGTGTCAAAGTGGGAGGGGCAGGTAGAGTTATTACTGATTGCATTAGAGTGGGCTTGTTTGGATTTCTACGTGCCGCTGCTAATCTCCTGCCCTGCCATCTGGCCTGATAATTTATATTGTGTTTATGACAGGGTGGCGGTTGATAGAAAAAGCCCAAGGGAACAGGTCTTAGGTGATCCCCGTTTGATATTGCTGAACCATCCCAAAAAAGTCCACCACGCAATCACCATATGTTGTTTTTGATTGTTTGCCAACCCATCCCACCCTCCTTGCATGGATGATCAAGTCCGCTATGTTTCCACCACAACATTTCTCGCCACTCCAACACTCGACTTTAGCCATAAGTTCCCTGGTTGATTCCCGTTCCCCCTCTCCCAGTGGATCGACTCCAATAAACACTGCTACCAGAGGGGACGCTGCCAGTGGGAGGTGAAGTTTGTATGTACTTGGCGAGGCCCTTATCCTAGGTGGTTGGGACTTTTCAGGCGGTACTAGTGAGTCAGGTGCCACACTGCGATTGCTTGTCGTGGCTTGCTGAAGAGATGTAAAAGCAACATGAGACCTGGTTTCACTAGGCAAAGTTCCGCCTGTGGAATTGGTCACGTGTATGGCCCCCTCTACTCTGCTGTCCCTACCCGTCTCCTCAAGTTTGCCGTCGCTCGTTTGAATGTAGTTAGGGGGGAGCGAGTGGATGATTCTGTCAATGAGGGAACATTTCTTAAGTAATCCTTCCAGACATGTATTTAGAGTATCCACAATGTCTTTGGCGATGCCCACCAACAGCGGTTCAATCCTCGCCACAAAGAGTTCCTCCAATTTTTCCTCCAGAGTGGCTGATTTGTCTGCAGTAACTGGCATGGTATTAGCTTTTTTCCCTCTCTTGCGAGTATTAGACTTGGTGGCCATCTGAGGTTGAGCTCTTGGAGATATGACAGGTGACCCGGGTGCCGGGTCGTTTGCTGGTTGGGCATGAGGTGGAGGGTTGACAATGGTCACAAGAGGTTCCAAAGGGACACAGGCTGAGGTACTGGGAGGGGAGGTTATGGCCTCAGCTGTAAGCGATGCTGTTGGTATTCTCGGTGATATCAATGCAATAGCAAGCTCTTGCTCAGCGTTAGCAATCTCCTTTGTTAGAGCCCCCACAGCCGAGGAAAGGTAAGACATGATGGAGTTAGAGTGCCTAGGCATTTTAGCATTATTTCCCACCTCCTCCATGGTTGCGTGTTTCTTTCTCTTACCCATCTTGGATGTTGAGTGTTAGCGAGTTGGCCCAGCCCGGCCTCCTTTGGCCCCTGACGGCCACAGACGGCCCGCCCTCTGCCCGGGCTCCGCCCGGCGCCGCCCGCGCACGTCCGCGATGCAGAGGAAGCTGCTTCCTTTTGTGCGCCTCCTGGCGCTGTGGACAGGAAGTGGGCGGTGTTGGTGCAAGGCAGGCTGGGAGCTGTGGTCCGCCCCGCTCTGCGGCCGTGCGATGGTGCTGCTCAGCGGCGGGGGCGACCACAGCGTCAGGAACCCAGCGGCACGGCGGTGTTCTTGCAGGTCAGTGCAGCGAACAGGGCAGCGCTGTGACCCCTCCTAGGGTCGATGTCCGCTTGCCAGTTTCCCCCGCTCCTCAGTGGGAGCTGCTTCCTTTTGTGCGCCTCCTGGCGCTGTGGACAGGAAGTGGGTGGTGTTAGTGCAAAGCAGGCTGGGAGCTGTGGTCCGCCCCGCTCTGCGGCCGTGCGATGGTGCTGCTCGGCGGCGGCGTCGACCACAGTGTCAGGAACCCAGCGGCGCGGCGGTGTTCTTGCAAGTCAGTGCAGCGTACAGGGCAGCGCTGTGACCCCTCCTATGGTCGATGTCCGCTTGTCAGTTTCCCCCGCTCCTCAGTGGGAGCTGCTTCCTTTTGTGCGCCTCCTGGCACTGTGGACAGGAAGTGGGCGGTGTTGCTGCAAGGCAGGCTGGGAGCTGTGGTCCGCCCCGCTCTGCGGCCGTGCGATGGTGCTGCTCGGCGGCGGGGGCGACCACAGCATCAGGAACCCAGCGGGGCGGCGGTGTTCTTGCAGGTCAGTGCAGCGTACAGGGCAGCGCTGTGACCCCTCCTAGGGTCGATGTCCGCTTGTCAGTTTCCCCCGCTCCTCAGTGGGAGCTTCTTCCTTTTGTGCGCCTCCTGGCGCTGTGGACAGGAAGTGGGCGGTGTTGGTGCAAGGCAGGCTGGGAGCTGTGGTCCGCCCCGCTCTGCGGCCGTGCAATGGTGCTGCTCGGCGGCGGGGGCGACCACAGCGTCAGGAACCCAGAGGCGCGGCGGTGTTCTTGCACCCCCCCCCCAGATGTTCTCTTTGTACATAGCATTGGTCTGGCCTCTGAATACTTAACTCTTCGGTGGTACCCCCGAATCTTGACTGACACCGATTTGTGTCATTGTGCCAAACTAACCACCCCCTCCAATTGGGGTCTGATAAATTGTACTGTATGCTGTCATCTACTGTATCACCACCATGTGTTGTAAAGTTCTGCAACGCCTCAAAGTATGCTGGTGAGGGTATCCCAGATGTGTACAAATCCTTATTCTTGGCTAATCCAAGACAGGAAGTCTGTTGCACAGCATAAATCAAAAATATCTGCTGTGGAATTATGCATGCTCAAAATAGTGCTCCTTTACCCTGAACTTGCCCTTCTTTTGAACCTCAGACTGATTTTATGTTTATAGTATCTTTCCATAGGTTGAAACCCTGTTCAGACAGTTGGGAAATAAAGGATGCAGAATACATCTGTTTGGGGTTAGTTAGCATATTTTTCTGTGCAGTTGTAGGTACAACCTTATAGTAATATAAGGTTGGTAAGAAGTGTTGAACCCTGAAGAATAGGAACATTTCTGTGCAAATGTTTATGAACTATCGTTCGGTGGTGTTGGGCAGTGTTTCCATTGGTAGTATGTACAAACATTACATGAGATACCTGATTTATGTAAAAAGTAATGACCATAATGTTGGTAACAATACATCAGATGTGTCCTCTAACATTTCAGTGCTTGAACATGGTGCAGATTGTTCCAAATCAAACAACATATTATTTACAGTTTCAAAATCCCAATCGTCAGAAACTGTACTGGAGGTAATGATATCATGTAGAGAAATTTTAAATACATAACGTATTTTCAAAAGTTCTGTGGGACCAAATACATCATAATCAACCCTGTCCCACACTATACTGTCTAGAATTGGAACAGCTGCAATTTTCATGAAGGACAGGCCTCTTTGTTCATGATGAGATGATGTATGAGGTTTCAGGACCAAATTCACATTTGAAACTGCAGAGCATTCTAGGAGATAGTTACCATTCATGAGTAAGCAAAAGACAGCCACTAGGCCAATCCAGAATAGAAAAACAAAATTCCAGGTATTATCCAGAGCTGTAAGCATTCAGAAAATGTTGGAATCATGAAATTGTTGCTTACGGGAAACTTGAGCTGGCGGACAGGGAGAGACGTACTTCGTCGGGCGACAGCTGACCTCGAAAGCAAAAGTGCTAACAGGGAGCTGTATCCACTCCCCCGCCAGTTTGACTTTAAAAACATAATAAACTTGGTTCCTCTCCAAGTGTGAGGGGTTCTACTAAAGGTGACATCCCCTTTACTTCTGTATTTAAAGGAGGGAGGGTGCGCACCTAAGGATCACAGTGGTGTGAGTCCTGAGGAAAGCCGGGGTATTCATTTTGACGGCTGAAACATGTTGACACTTTTGCAGAGTGGAGGGGTTGGTGTCTCATTATAAGCTCCCCGACCCAGCATCCACATTTTTTTTTTAAACCTGGACAGGGTACCTAATATTAAAACTATGATAAGGATTCCCTGATACCAGTTTTATATCACTTTTTTGTACCTTTTCTCACCTGTGATCTTACACTGTATGTTGTATTGTCTCCCCCCCTATTGCTCCACCTCCAGCGTTGGGCTGGCACAGAGGTGTGTTAGCAGCCCTATAATGAAGCATTAAACAGCTTACGGGCAGTTTTACTAATTCAGTGCATTTCTACTACACTCATCGACCTTTACACAGTGTTATTATCTCTCTTCCATTTGTGAGATTAAATTACTGAGCAGGATGTCGAAGAGGGCTTTCTATCCTCTCACCCTCTTTTTTGTGTGTTTTTGTTGTTTCAGGTTCACTGGAATCAAGATAAAAGGTATCAGAAGCAATGAAGTAGTCAAATACAGTTCGAGCTATCTTTGGTAGCTTAGCAGGCTTTGTTGAACTGGAAGACATCTCTTTTAAAGGTATATTGATGTAGACATCGTTGTTAGGCCAAATTGATATTTGTTTTTCATTTGTGGTTTGATGTTCTGCTTCAACAGGAAAGAGTTTCATTTCATTGTTGGAAAGTCCATTACTAGGTATTGGCAACTCTTCAAATGTTATGAGTCTTTCTGTCTGAATTTCCTGTATGTTAGCGAGAAGAGAGCGTTGACTACCCAGGAGCCCACGAGGCCTACTATTCAGTATCAGCCACATAGTTTGGTTTGATCAGATCGATGGAGGCAAATCTCTTTTCTTTTTTGCTGGCAAGACCCTAACTAGATGTACCTAGGTTTATCTAGCATGTATGTAGGTGTAGGGCCAAGAATCACTCTAGGATAAAGTCAACCCCATTAACTCAAGTGAGAGACTATGGGACCCCTTTTTGGTCTCGAGATGGATACCCCACGTGGGATGTCAGACCACTTCAAGCGGGAGTGTCTGCGTGCAGGAACCTCAGCGTCTCGCATCAGTGTGTCAGCATGGAAGTCCTTTTTCTCCTCTGCCTGCCTCAGCAAAGATATGATGTTTATATACCCCAAAGTGGTACCCTCGGGGGATCTAACTTGCTGTGTCATGTCAGACTAGGAAGACAGATGGAATGACCCATGTACATAGTTATTATGTAAGAGATAGTTGTCCTGTTGAGGTTCCAAGAATCCTCTTGCATAATGATGTGGCTAGTTTTTCAGAGAAAACCCTATGTTGCCGTAACTAGGTTAAAGGTCAGTACTAAGAACAGTTACGCAATGTAATGTCAGGGGAAATATAGGTGAAGAGCCTGGTTACTACCTGAGCCTATATCGGGTACAGTTGGTCAACTTTATTTTTCCCATCATGGGGTCACCTTAACACAATCAAAATGATGATGCTACCTATTATTGATTTCTTTCTCATAATTCTTCCTATTAACATTTCTGGGAAATATTTAATAGACATTGATACACTTCTTTTCCGATTTCGGTTCACTGACAGAATATCGACACCTAAAATATCCCCATACCATAATATCGAGTTATAAATATTGATGTAAAAAATATCGACATCCGAGAATTTATTATAGTCCAAAAATATATAGAATTATGTCATAAATATATAGTTGTACAAAATATCATTATTATATAGATATATATCAAATAAAATAATAAATATTAAATATAATAAATAATAAAATGAATGTAAACATTATAACAAATATAACAAATAAACTTAATTTAACAATGTTGAACACATATATATGTTAATAATTAATATATATATATATTTACTTTAAAATAATTATGAAACTAATAATTTTTATATATTTTATCATTTTTTTAATTATATAAAAATGTAACTAATTAATATAAATATATATATATATTCACTGAAAACAGCATAGGTTTCATGAGTGTTATAGTTAGCTGGACATTTCACTTGTACAAAACCATAGAAATTCCTCTGTTATACTTAGTTGTGCTAACTATAATTTGCACGCCCGCAAAGCACTGCTGATGTCACATATTACATCATTCATGACATGGTCAGCGACATCACTGATGAAATCACTGATGACATCTCAAATGACATCACTGATGACATCATCCAGTGAATGTGGTTTTGTTTGACATTTCAATATGTATTATATATAAACCAATATGTATTGAAGATTTAGTGGATAAATAACTGTCTGGATGGAGGGTTTAGTAGCTGTCTGACTGTTTGTTTAAGTGAGTAATTAAATATGTCTCATTAAATATATGGGTTAGTGACCAAACTATGTGAATGTGTGTATCACTGTTTCTGTTGTTGTACAACCTGCTGCATCAATTGGTCACTAACTACAAGAGTGTCTATATTAGTTATTGATTAGTTGGCTGAGTATTTGTAAGGGAGACTGAGTGTATCTGAGGTTGGGTGGGGGAGTGTAACTCTATGCATAGATGTGTGAGTGGTTGATTTTCTAGGCATATGGGGGAGTGTTTATGGAAACAGTTGTTTGGGTGTCTGAGGGTGTTTATTTGTGTGTTGGTAAGTGAATATATTTGTTAGTGGTACATCTCCACTAAAGTAGAAAAATAAAAGGCATTGTACATGAGAGTTGGTGTATATAAATAAGTATGTCAGTGATTATGAGAGTAACTGTATGAATGAGTGTATAATTGTAATAGTGATTTTTCAACATAGTAACTATGATTTACTATGTGTATGTAATAAATCAGGTGTTGTGTGTATAACTATGTAGGTGAGTAAATGTAAGTATGGTTGATTCTTTTCATGAGTGAGTAGCATCAGTGCATAACAGACTAAGATGACTACTGATGTGTCAATGTCTATATAGGTGTATGAGTACATTTGATAGTGTTACCATTGATCAGTGAATGCATGTATAAGTGATTTTGTGGGTGAATGGACAGTTGTGTATGTAGACTTAGGAATCAGTGAGTGCATATGTAGTAACTGGTATGTGTGTGTTCATGCTTTCAAATATGGTACTCTTACAGTGAGTGATAAAATGTTATACTAGTGTGTGATGAGGTGTATCAGATTGTCACGTGGATGATGTCATCAGTGATGTCATTTGAGATGTCATCAGTGATGTTATCAGTGATGTCACTGACCATGTCATGAATGATGTAATATGTGACATCATCAGCAGTACATTGCGGGCGTGCGAGTTATAGTTAGCATAACTAACTATAACAGAGGAATTTCTATGGTTTTGTACGAGTGAAATGTCTAGCTAATTATAACACTCATAAAACCTATGGTTTTTTCAGTGAATTTCAAAGGTTTTTTTAAATGCTAATTTCTAACTACAACGTCTCTGAACCCTGTGGTTTTCTACAGTGAATTTCAAATGTTTTTTAAATGCAAATTTTTAAGTGCAATAGTAGTTATACCTATTTTTTTGTTCTGAATTTCAACAGTTGTTTAACTGTTTATTTATTAATATTTTATTTATTTAACAACATTATATATTTTTCTGAAAATTTCAAAAATAAATCAAATAAATTTAAAACTGAAATATTTGTAATTATTATTTTTTATTTTGTATTTTAATATATTTATATAATTTTCTTTTTTTAAAAATTTTTTGGGAAGTTGCGCACCCAAAGCCTACCTACTGCAGCGAGTCAGAGTATTCTGACGGCCATTTTGGAAAAGTTGTGCAGGATTCGCGTAGGGTGAGAGGCGAGTGCGTGTTTTTTTACATCATATACGTAAAATGTTATGTGGTGTGTGCGACCGGTATGCGACTGGTCCGCGACTCCTGCTCCTGCGCATTTGTGACACATACGTATTAGGGTACGCAATGCTTGCAGGTGGCGGGCCCCACGTGATGTCATATATGTGCTGGGGCGCGCTAGGTGCGCGACGCCTGTGACATTTTTTATGTTCTAAAATGATATGTACGTGTCTTTAATGTACATATTAGGGCAAAAGACTATCTAAGATATTCATGAAAATAATATATTTCTACTTGTAATAAAAATATTATTTTTAAAACTATTTTCGCGAAGTCGCGTCGGGTGCGCGCTTCGTGAGTGCACAGTGCGTGTATCCCATGTGACCTCAAAAAATAAAGATTTGATTAGTTCATAACATTTCCCACTGTAACTATTAAAGGACCCCACCCATTTTAATTATTCTGTTTGGAGCAGTTGATGAGAGACATCTCTTCTTCTTCCAGAGCTGGTTTTGGAATTTTTTGGGTGTTTTTAAAAAATGTCATTGCGGAAATGGCATCTGGTTCGCAAGCTCCTCATCATTCTTCAGATGAAGATATCTTGGAGGAAGATCCACCGAAGCAGAGGCCTGAATCAGCGGTATGGAAATTTTTCACATTTCCTGCCGGAAAAAAACGCAAGAAAAGTCACATGCTTGCTGTGTGACATGGTCCTGTCGCGAGACAAGAAATACTCCTGTGGAACAGAGAGTTTGCATAAATATCAGCGGACCATTCACCGGAAGAATCTGGCACGAAAAGAAATGAGGCGTGCAGCAAAAAATCCACCACCAGGCATTGATAGCAGCTCCAGAGCGTCCACTTCAGCACCACCAGTAGACATTCGCCCAGAATTTGCTTTTCTGCAGCAGCACTGAACTAAGTGCAAAACCATCATCTGTTATGGTGAACAGTCAATTGACGCTATTTGTGAAGCTCAACAGAACCACAAATGCTAATTTTTTTGTTTGTTTTTGGAATGATGTTCAATTTCAAAAGCTAACTGTTTACGTAGTTCCTTTTTTGTAAAAAAAATTTTAAAACACCCAAAAATGTACTTCATTGTTAAAAAACTACAAAAAACGTAAGTAGAAAACAAAAAACAGAAGAAAAAAAAGTTTAGAAGACCTTATTTGGTTTAAAAAAAGAACTATAATTGCATGGTAATGTCTGAAAGTTTGGTTCAATGTATGTGTATAGCATGATTGACTGAAAGAATGCATTAGTACTGTATGGTGAATTTATGGGGCAGATCTATGAGGAAGTGCTGCAGCGTGACACTGCAAGCCCTTTAGCTGCACCGCGCTGCGGCACTTCTGAAGCACAGGGATGTGACATATTAATATGAATATGTCGCAATTCTGTGCTCCCTCTGCACTAGCACACAAACTGCAGTGAAGCAGGCACCCTTGCACCATGGTGCAAGGATATCTGTGTCGGGGGAGATTGTTTTTGTGCAAGAAAGGACTACTTCCTACACAAAAACAATCACTAAAGGCATTTTCCTCCTTCAATTTGTGCTGTGGAATGCAGCATGCATTGAAAGAGGAAAAAACGAGGAGAAATGATTACATTTCTCCTTGTTGAGCCTCACTACACCACCTCTAGGGTGGCACACCATTCACACGTATCTGCAGATTTACACTTTCACGTACGTCTTGAGATGTGTTATTCCATCGGGGTTGTGTGGGACCAGACACAGCAACACCCATGGAACGCCCCTTCAACACAAAGTGCTGAGTTTGAATGGGTCGTATTTTCAAGGAGAGGAAAAGCCACGCAGGGTGGCTTTTCCTCTCCTTGTAAATATGGAGGATTCCCCAGCGCCATCACTGCGTTACAAAAAGTGACATGCTGGTGGTGCAGGGGCCTTGTAAATCTGCCCCATAAGTGCTTAGGTATTGGCAGAGTCATACAATGAGAACATAGTGCTAGATGGCTGATTGACGAACTGCATGAGACTGACAGGAGCTATCCTAGGTTGCATGAGTAATACTTCAGTATTTAGTGGAGTGCACCAATAGTATGTATCTGCTTAAAGGTTTGTAGGGATTGTGCACATAATATTGTATGTGTACTTGTGTTGGTGCCTAGGTCAATCTATAAGAACATCACTAGTGACAAGAATGATGACAGTGCTGCAAACAGAGTTCTCAGTTAATTTATAAGTGCTTAGGTATTGTCTCAATGCCTGAGTCATTCTGCAAGTGCATAGACAGTGACTGGGTTCCTAGAGTGCTAGTAGGTGACAGCAGGATACGTTTATAAGCACTTATGTTTCAGCAGAGTGATTAGATAAGGACATGCTTCTGTCAGGATGATTGTAGCAGTGGACACAGACTCACAGTGTGATTCCAGACAAGCATGACTATTACCTGGACTTTTGCAGGACTGACTCAGTGGTCTGAAAGGGGTTAAGGGACTGCATACATTGTGCACATTTGACTGTACCACTGCTTGTCTCAATGCCTGATTCATTCTGCAAGTGCATAGATTAGGACTGAGCTCCTAGAGTGCTACTAGTTGACAGCAGGATAAGTTTATAAGCGCTTATGTTTCAACAGAGTGACTAGATAAGGACATGCTTCTGCCAGGATGATTGTAGGAGTGGTGACAGACTCACAGTGTGATTCCAGACAAGCATGACTATTACCGGGACTTTTGCAGGACTGACTCAGTAGACAGCAAGGGGTTAAGGGACCGAATACATTGTGCACATCTGACCGTAACACTGCTTGTCTCAATGCCTGAGTCATTCTGCAAGAGCATAGACAGTGAATAGGTTCCTAGAGTGCTAGTAGTTGACAGCAGGATAAGTTTATAAGGAAATATGTTACAGCAGAGGGATTAGATAAGGACATACTTCTGTCAGGATGATTGTAGGAGTGGACACAGACTCACAGTGTGATTCCAAACAGTATGACTATTACCTGGACTTTTGCAGGACTGACTCAGTAGTCTGCAAGGGGTTAAGGGACCGCATATACTGTGCACATTTGACTGTACCACTGCTTGTCTCAATGCCTGAGTCATTCTGCAAATGCATAGACAGTGATTGGGTTCCTAGAGAGCTAGTAGTTGACAGCAGGATACGTTTATTAGCACTTATGTTTCAGCAGAATGATTAGATAAAGACATGCTTCTGTCAGGATGATTGTAGGAGTGGACAGAGCTGCTTTAGAGCCATAGAACAGGTCAGCAGAGTTGCTTTAGAGCCAGAGAACCAGGTCAGGAGAGCCATTGTAGAGCCAGAGACGCAGGTCAGCAGAGCTGCGGTAGAGCCAGAGAAACAGGTCAGCAGAGCTGCTTTAGAGCCATAGAACCAGGTCTGCAGAGCTGCTGTAAAGCCAGAGAAACCAGGTCAGCAGAGCTGCTTTAGAGCCAGAGAACCAGGTCAGCAGAGCCGTTGTAGTAAAGTGTAGTTTCTATATTCTCAATAGGCTCTGCGCATTGGAACAATATATCTTATAGATTTGACGTAGTACTTATGTCTACTAGGTCTCTATCAAATATATTAGACTTAATTGTGAGAGCCAGCTAGCTCAGAGGTCACTAGAAACTTTCTCGAATAAACAAGAAGGGATTAGTTTCTGACAACCGCATAAACATGACAACTTTGTTTCCCCAAGATAAAACTGATCTTCATAGTCGTGGAAACAATAGATAGATATTTTACTCAGTCAATCGTGCATGCTTTGTTTCATCAGAGGTGCAGAGAAATAGAGAGATGGGCGTTTTCAATAAAAGTATTTATTGAACAGTCTTTTTTCTCATGTAGAAGAAATGAAGTGCTACAGTCGTAATACTGGCTGTAAAGTATAATGCGTACAGCAAGAAGAGTATTATGAAATGATACTGTAAAAGCATGGCATGGTTTCTAAGCCATAAAATACATACATGAACAAATAAAGACTAAAAGTACTCAACTGGTGCTTCTAAAATACGCCTACCCCGATGTACCTAACCTAAGTCTAGTACGAGGGAAGAAGTAAGTGTGGTGTAGCATAGGTTTAGTATTCTTTTGCCAAGAATCTATCCAAGATTTCTCTTAGGGTCTAATGTAAATATATAGGCATTTATATAGCGCACTACTTACCCGTAGGGTCCCAAGGCGCTTCGACCGCTGCGAAACCCTTCCTGGCTTCCCTGAGAGATGGTCCCTTAATGGGTATCTCCAGGATGAGACCAGGCATCCCCGGCGGTCTGGTGGGGCCGTTAGTGAAGATGAGGCAAGCTAATGCCCAGAGTTGCCGAGTGTGATCGCTGATCAGAGTGGGCACCGAGGCGAGAGAATTATCGAGTCCGCTGACCCTGGTCCAGAAACCTGCCGCGCCGGGAATCGAACCCTGGTCCCGGGCCGTCCTCTGCTCTCGGGTCTGCCGCCTCTAACCTGTGAGCCACACTACTTCACTAATCAGCTCCGTACCTTGGTTTAGAATGAAGGAGGTCTGGTATCTCTCTGTCTCAGGACTCGATTTCTCAACACCCTGCAAGGGGAGCTTGGAAACACTGGAGCTGGATTTCTTGGTAAGAGAAAAGACAGCGTCTCTCTCAGTACGTCTGTTGGAGGGTCGACTTCCTTCGGCACTTGCTGTAGCGAGATGCATCGGGCAAGTAGATAGTCGAACTGCTCCAAACCACCGTGTGTTTGCTAGGGCAAGTGTAGGCATATATATATAGCTTGAAGTTGCAGCGTTTGACGTAAAGTTGGACATAATAACGTCATCAAATGTCTCAGTTCTTTGAAAATTCCATGAGTTCTTGGACAAATCAATATTCAAGCAAGGGGAAGCCCCTAACTGGTGAAGCCGAGTTTTCCAAGAAATCGTTGTGGATTTTCGGAACTAGTGGAAGTAGCTATGCTGTATTTGTACTGCATGAGCTATGTCTAAACATGGTTATGATTTCTATGCCTATATAAGGATATGGTGATTTATGCCTATATAAGGGCATGAATCAGGAAAATTACAATAGGGTCCTAAAATGCTATACAACACCCACTCCACTTTATTATGTCCGACATTACTACATTTCAAGAACTAAAACATATCTAAAGCATGTGTTTACAATCCCACCCAAAAATACAAAAAATGCATTTGAAAATGGTTGTACACATAAAATCAGCATTTGGACAGTATGCATTTAAAAGCAATGATTTAACTGTAAGCATATGATATGATATGATATTAGCAATGCTAACTGAATGAATCACGAAAATTACATTTATGAAATGTCTCTTAGTTACAGAAGAAAAAGTCGAGACCATCCCATAGCAGAATAAATTAACCATTGTTTTTTGGTGGATTAGGTCAATATTGTTTCTAGGAAGTATTCAAAAGAATTCTTGTTCTCTATGAATAGTTCTACTTTAAGCAGATTACTTTGTGCCAAAGTTCAGTTTTGGAAAAAGTCAAATCAAATCGTAGAAAAATAGAGTTTCAAAGCTAGAAGTGTTTGTTTTGAAAAAGCGAAGGTTGAATTCAGAGTTCATAGAACGCTGTGTGCTAATTTCAAAAATTATTCTCGGTGTCAGGAGAAAACATTAAATCTTCTAATCTGGCAAATAAATCGTCTACCACAGTAGGTGAAAGTTGAACCACTTCATTAAGCAGATCAATTGTACACAAATGAGAAGCATCGCCGTCAGTATCAGTCGCATTAGCAATGTTCTCAGTAGATGGTACCTGTGTGCCTGTTGGTCCAAGGATCTCACCCTCAGCTGGAATTGCCGGTGAGACCTCAATTAATGCCGTCATCAGGATTGGTAGCTGTTGGGGGCAACACAATGCATGAGCCGTTACCGAACCAAGCAATCCGTTGGCAGGGCTGATGGAAGTGTTAGACAGATATCCTACACTCATTCCTCTCCACAAAGCAGGCATCGTAGAAAAGGTAAGATAAATGTTGCCAGATTGGTCTGAATGATACAAACCACATGGTATTCAGATCTCTCAAACGAGCCAAGCCAAGAATCTGTGTTATGCATTCACGATACTGCATGGCCAGAAGAGTGTTCTCCATGGTAATCTGGGTATTGCTGGTGATTGGACTTGCCATAACGGAGCAGAAGGAACAAGAATAGTATCCCTGCTACAAGTCCGAAGATGAGAGGCAGGCCGCCGAGCACAGAGTGCACGAAGTTTGGAAAAATGCCTAGGACTGCTTCAAAGTGTACTAACAGTCCTGAAAAAAACGTCTTAAATACATGTACAATACCCCTGGTATCAGACATGTTTAAGATACGTCCTAACATTACTGCGAAATTTATTGGGCAGTTTGTTGATAATAGGGCATGTATCTCTGCAGAGGACCTTGAAACTTGCAGATCATACCTCTCTCTGGACGAGGTCAGTGGCACCGTTTTTTGTAAAAGAATGGCTATCATTCTGCTTAAAGTATCAATTCATATAGAAGAGATGTTCAGTGAAGACCATAGTGGTGACTCCCCGTCTGTCTTAGTTTTAGGAAACAATACTTGGATACAGCAAGTGACCCTGGCTGACACACTAACGAGATAGGCTATTCCTGGCATCATTCCACAACGGCTGTGAATATTCAACATCATGTAGCTCCCATTGGAAAGCTGCCTAAAAATCGGATCTATCACTGCTGCTGGGGAACCCTGCAGGTGGCATGATAAGTTGTTTGAAGAACCATCGCAGGCTCCATGCAAATCAATGCCCTGACATAGAAGTGTACCGCTCAGTGTTGGTTTGCAATTTTTACCACTAAGGAATACCTCCTTTTCTCCACTCTAACATTTGTTATTTTATGGTAAATCCAGGTCGAATTTATGTACTCTTTACCCAACCTTTCATACAGGCCTGCTGGTATGTGTTTTAAGCAATACTGAAAGTGGAAAATCGTCACTGGTATCCTGATGGTGCCATGTATTATCCATTCAACGACTGGCTTCTCAGAAACGGTTAATGGTAATCTTCACAGTTTTTCTATGCTCAGCACCGTATAGTCTGCTCCCCTCTGTGCCAAAGAGATTTGTTCATCTGTAAGGTTAAATCCAGTAAACAATGACGTGGTGTTGATTAGATGCCAAGGCACATAGCCCGAACGCAGATTTTGTAACGTCCAGCCTAGCAGCATAATAGAATGTAGTTGAGACTGGCCATGTTGTAACATGAGCAAGTCCTGTTCCATTATGTCTATGGCAGAGGATACAATGCTGTCCAAAGAATAAATTCTGGATGACAGAGTTGTTAAACCATTGTCAACTACAGAGAGAGCTTTCTCTAAATTACTATGATCAATTTCTCATATTCGTTCTACAGTTTCCATTTGCGTGACTTTCCATGCTTCATTATAAGCAGCTTATATTCCGGCGTATATGAAACGTTTATGATGTTGTTTGCGAGGTCCCATTAAGAATTCTCTCAAATCAATGCCATCTTTAAGTGAAGTTAAGTGTTGTTTTATATGTGGGAGTGCAGATTTTTGTAGCAACTCAAGGCACAGTTTTCTTACACTGTAAGTTGTTATTGTCCCTGGATGTTGTCTCTGGATATATCTTGGATCTGGCCTAGTTACTGTAAACACTTGTGTCTTGCTCAAAAATCTTTTTTGACAGTTATTTGTGTCTGTGGGCCAGATTAACTATTTCTTCCAATCAGGATTAGTTCTGTTTTGTTGTAAAATATAATTTACATCTACCTCCTCATCTGAAGTTCCATTACTATCATTGTGGGTTTAGGTATGGACGGTCTGTTTAAGTCTTTTATCTTAGCCAGGCCAAGACAAGATGTCTGTTGAACAGTTTCATTTAAAAACATTATTTGTTCTGGGATGATGCAGGCTCTAAATAAGGCTTCTAAACCTTGCACCAGCAAGTCTTTAGTGCCCCAGACAGTTTTTGTCTCAATGTTGTCTTTCCAAACGTCAAAACCTAGGGGCCCATTAGGATGTCGGGCGGTGGCGATCCGCCCGACATCCTTGTCCGCCCGCCACCCATTTCCCCCCGCCATATTACTATGGAGGGGGGACCGCGGCGGACAGAAAGACCGTCCGCCGCTTTTCCGCCCCGGTCGCCTTGCGACCAGGGCAGAAAAGGTTATGGGGCCCATTAGGATGTTGGGTGGATCGCCACCGCCATGCAGGCGGTGGCCTTCCGCCCGACATCCGTCACCGGCCGCCACCCATTTCCCCCAGCCATTGTAATATGGCGAGGGGACCGTGGCGGATGTAATCACCGTCCGCTGCTTTTCCGACCCGGTCGCCTTGATGCCGTGGCAGAAAAGGGTTCATATGTGCTGGCAGTGTCTGAAAAACACCGCCAGCCATATTAGGATGGCCAGGATCAGATGCCTTTCGGTGGCGGCAATGCCGCCACAGAAAGGCATGCAGTCTTTACTTTGGGGGCCCCCTGTGGGCCCGCACGGTGAAGGCGAGGGGGCGATGCACATGGGGGGTACCTGTGGTACCCCCCTGCATTTGCATACGCAATGCGGCAGGCACCGCTCGGTGCGTGCCGCTTTGTATATGCAAATGCATCACAAAGCATTTATAGCATTGCAGCGGGTGCTGGTACGAAAACTGCCCGGAAAGGCATGCGATCTTTACTTTGGGGGCACCCTGCGCACCCCCATGGTGAAGGCGGGGTGGGAGGTGCACATGGGGGGTACCGGTGGTACCCCCTGCATTTGCATACATAATGCGGCAGGCACCGCACGGTGCCTGCCACTTTGTGTATGCAAATGCATCACATGGATTTTTAGCATTGTGGCGGGCGGTGCTGAGAGCACCGCCCACCACAATGTTAAAAATGCAGTATGCGCCCGCCACTGTAGCGGGCGCATCCTAATACCCTCCCCACAGGACCCTTGCCCTTATGGCGGGCGGTCCCATAATCCAATAGGATGGCGGGTGGACTAAGTCCGCCCGTCATCCTAATGACCCCCTGAATGTGGACAATTGAGCATAAAAGGCTGCAGAATAAATTTGCTTAGTATTTGTCAATATCCTTTTCATGCTTGTCTTATTAACATTTTTGAAGTAAAATGTTTCTGGATTTGTGACATTAAAGCCTGAGAAGTATGGACATTTTTCATAAAATGTTTTAGAGCTACCCTTTGGTGGCGTTGGACAATGTTCCCATTGATTATAAGTTAAAACATTTCTAGGGTTTGTAGATTTGTTCAAAAAATGATGACCATAATGATTAAAACAATACATTTCTTCATCATTTGATGAACCTTCTAAGTATTCATATTTCGCAGATTTTGCTGACATTTCTAAGTCTGCCATCATTTTATTAACAGTCTCAAAGTCCCACTCATCAGAAAATGTGCTGGGTGAAACAAAATCACTCAAGGAAACCTTAAATTGGTGTGGAATCTTCAACAGCTCCACAGGACCATAAATGTCATAGTCAGTTCGGTCCCATGCTATACCACCAGGTAGAGGAACGGCTGTGATGTTCACTGATAACAGGTCTCTTTGTTCACGATGAGATGATTTGTGTGACTTCAGGAGCAAGTTGATGTTCTTACTTGCTGTGTCCATTTTACTATATTTTCCATCTATTAGCTTTCCCAATTTTAAAACAAGAATGAGCCATAGTAGGAGAAAAAGTACACCTAACACAATCCAAAATTCAACCCTGGTGAAACTAGATGTGTATTTACAAGCTGGTGACAAAGTTCTTTTACTTGTTCCTTGAAAGTTTTATTTTCTGGCATTGTTTCAGGCTCACTGGGAACCTCAGAAAACGTATCAAAGTTAATGAAATAGCCAGAGTCAGTTCTGTCAATTGTTGGTATTGCATCCGGATTATTCGAAATCGCTGGAGCTGCTTGTTCCCTTGACATATTAGTATAGTCAGATGCTACATCATTGTAGACAGGAGTGTCTTGACAAACTGTTATTTGGGTTTCAAGAGGCACAAGTTCCATGGCTTTGTTGCATAGTCCTTTTTTCTCACTGCAGATTCTTCAAAGGTGATGAGTCTTTCAGTTTGAACCTCTTGGATAGTAGCAAGATTTGGTCGTCTGCTACATCTTTGGAGTCCACTGGGCCTACTACTTATTATCGGCCACATGATGTGGTTTTACCAGGTCAATTGATATGGACTGGTTCTCCTTTCTTCCAGCAAGGGGCGGCAGTAACACTGTTCTTGATCCGTGGACTGCTAGTACAGGTACTGGTTTTCTGTAAGAAGGCCCAAATTCCTTCTTATCCGCTATTTTCTCTCTGACTAGATCCCCAATCTTTGGAATCCAGACAGGTCTTGCTGGGACAGGTGGTTTTTCTTCAGTGGTCGTTGGCTTCTGTATGGTGTTGCTTAGACTTCTTCTCATTTCATTTAAGTCCTGCAAAACAGCCAAACGGTCTTTGATATCAAAGGGTTTTTGTTCTACCACTGAAGTATGACGATTGAGGTCTTCGACCATCATTCTAGTACCAAAAAGGATTTCATATGGAGTGATTCCACCCAGAGAATTTCTTGGCAGATTGTTAAGACTATGTTGGACACTTATTAGATGTTTGACCCACCCGTCACCCAAGCCTAATACCCTAGCTGTTATGGATTGCTTTATGTCACGGTATTTTCTTTCCACTACAGAATTTCCCTCAGGATGGAATGGACTCGAAAACCGCAATGTAACACCCAAGCTGGCCATGGCCTCCTTGTAAGCTCGAGAGCTAAACGCAGGACACTGGTCAGAATATAGCGTGCCGATAGCGTATGTGCAGATAAAGACTCGCAAATCTTTTATAACAGTTCGGGCGTCAGTCGAGCGCTGAGGCCACATCCAAATGAATCTTGAGCATGAATCCACCGCAACCGTGATATATTTATAGTTGCCATCCCTCTGTAAGGGACCACAGTGGTCCAGGTAAATGCACGCTAGTGGTTTATCTGAAATAAGAAGAGGCTTCTGCGCAGGACGTTTCACTGTTGGAACTTTCATTTTCTGGCAGATTTCACATTCCAAAACATAGTTTCTGGTCTGTTTCCTCTTGCGCGCCACCAGTCTCTTTGCTTTAATAATGACACTGTGGCGGAAACACCTGCGTGTGCAGAGGCGAGCCCTTCATGTGCTGCTAAGATTAGTCCTAATCTATGTTCCATGTTTGGAATAACTCTATCCCCCACTCCACAGATTCGAGCAAAAGGAACATTATTTGCATCAGTTATATATGAGTACTTGAGTGGAAAGCCTTTTGGTAATGTTTTACCGCTGTCTTTGTTAGAAGTGGCGACAGCCTGCATTATTTTGCTGCCTATTTTTGTTTTTGAATGAGTGATTGCAGCTACGGAAGCCATTTGCACAGCTGCCTTTGCGGCTACATCAGCCAATGAATTCCGTGCAACGTGCTGAACGCCATCACACTGATGAGTATGGATCACGTGAGTCTTTTGTAGTTTTTTCTGTAATAGAACTACTTTATGCTTGATTGTGCCACCTTTTGCGTCTTTGAAACCGTTTTGAACCCAGTTCTTCAAGTATTCATTGTAAGACTGGACGCAGTAATACGAATCGCACACTATGAGTGTGGGCAATTCGCGATCAGTATTTTCAAGCTCCATCTTGAAAGCCTGTAGTTCAGCTCACTGAGCTGTACAGTCTCCTAGTGATTGAGTTTTTGTGTCCATCGGTCTGAACTTACGATCGTGCCAGCGACCTTTAACAATCGCGCACGCAGCACTATAAGCTTGTTTACCCCCAATTGCGGGTTGTGCTGATCCTTCTGTATATATTATACATCCGTAATGTTCTAGAGGCAGAATCTCAGTGGGCAGAGGACATTCTTGTTCGCATTGTAGAAATTCTTGAGTTTTCAAGTAGAGGTCAAAAACGTATTCAACGTCTGTTGCAGCAAGAGAATCAACCCATTGTATCCATCTTGGATGTAAAGCTTTTGCATTCGGAATGCTTGCCTTTGTCACTGCCTCTAAGGCAGGTACAGGAGTAACGACTTTTATGTGTTTTCCATGCGCGAGGGATCTCTCTTTTGCTATTGCAGTTTGAACCACTGTCAGAATTTATTTTGTTCAAGTGAATTTAATTTCAGCTTGTGTGCACAAGTGTGATTTGTAAGCTTTTGGTACCTTTTCACCTTCATTAAAGGTTAGGTATGTGAATCCGCATCTTCCTGGAATGATTCGGATTACAAGGATCAGTACGTTTTCGCGTGTCTGTAAATGTGTTGTTGCTAGCATGTCTGTTTGCACTGAACGCAAAATTTCTGTGTGTTTTTGAGTCCAATTAGTTGATTTGAAATCAGGTTTGATTAGTTCGTAGAGAGGTTTAACCCTCTCTGCGTAGTTTATAATGTAAGTTCTTTCAAATTCAGGAATCCTAGAATCGACTGTAGGTTTTTCAGCGTTTTTGGAGGTTGGAGCAGCGCACATTTCTCTAAAAAGTTTACTGCCAGTCTTTTGCCTTCACTCGAAAGTACGTATCCTAAAAATAGGACATTGAGGTGGGCAATTCTTGATTTTTTAAAGTTGAATTTGTACCCTTCAGAGGCGAAACCAAGTATTATGGTGTTCACCCTGTTCAAGTGCCTGTCCAAATTATCGTCTGTAAGGTAGATGTTATCGATATAAGATAATGCCTCATCATCATACGTTTGCAGTAACACTGTTACTCTGGCTGAAAATAACCCTGGACTGTTCTTGAATCTCTGTGGGAGTCGACAGAAGTGACCCTGTGTCCCCATAATTGAGAAAGCGGTCATGTGGTTTTATATTTGTTGCGCACAATGTTATTCACCAGTGCTGCACTGTGTGCATTTTGTACTGCAAAAGTTTTGCAACAAGAGTTTAAATGTCTGTAGTCCAAAACTAGACGATCATTTTTCTCTGGTTTGGAGACAGGAAACAAAGGATTGTTCATGGACGAGGTGCATGTATCAATCACCCCTTGGTATTCAAGTTGATCTAGGATCTCCCTGACCTGTGTTTTAGCTTCTTGCCTAACTGGATACTGCCTCTGAGAAGTAGGTTGATTTTTTAACTGGATCGTATGGTGAGGAGAGTCCTCATCCCATCCCACATGATTTTTATATAATGCTGGAACCTGGGCTACAGCCCATTTTCTGCCATAGGTGTATTTATTATGAATAGGAATATGATTTGAGAAGGATGGCATAATGATCTCTTCGCCATGTGGGCACTCCCTGACAAATTCCAGTGGCCAGTATTTTTCAGCCAGAAGAATGTCATAACCCTTTGATAGCTTCTCCCAAAAGAGTGCTTTTATTTTTCTAGTTAAGTCCCCCTCTATCCGGAGTGTTACTTCATATAACTTATGGGGTACACTTACCCTGGTATCGGCAGTTTCAACCTGAATGTATTTATTCAGATCCATTGTCTCCAGATGATCCTTCAGGATCCTGTGAGCTATGGTAACTTCTGCTGTGCTGTCCAGCATTGTCTGGGCCCACTCCCCATTCTTGAGTTGTGTCCTCAAGATCCTCAGCATGTCTGATTTTAAGACTTGCTACCTTCTTTTTGGTGAATTGAGTTTTCCTATTTTTTTGGAACGTTTTTTTGTCACGCATTCTACCTTGTGTTGTGATCTTCCTCTTCTTTCGGATTTCTGTGAGGAAGTCTGAAAGGTACGAGAGGAACGTGTATCAGTATCTTGTTTTCTCGAATTATCCCTGTTTCTGATGTTATATCTTTTTTCAGAGTGCTCCTTTAGAGGAGACCTACCTCTGCATTGAGATAGCTTCTCTTTAGGAAGTGTCTGTCTAGTATTTTCCCATTTTTAAGTGTGGTGAGATTGTTTTTAATAAAAACTTTTTCAGGATTTTCTGTCAGTTCGGGTTTTACTGGTTTCCCTCCCAAACTATCTCTACCTAGTTCTTCATAGGATTTTTATATTATTCTGGCAAGTTCATACGGTTGCTCAGTTACAAGTTCTTTTAGTTTTTAGCGGATTGCCACTGATGCTGCTTCACCATTATATTAGCTAATATTATAGCTGAGACCTGTTTGAAATCTTTCAGTAATTTCATACCAAGATTTAAAGCAGGCTCTGCCCCGTATTCAGTTGGAATCTGTTTCAGGGCGCCTGGTATCACCGCCATGGACGGAACACCTTGGGGCCGATTCCGATTAGGTAAAATCCTGTTCGAATAGCTGTACGGAGTATTTTTCCCATACAAATCGTATCCTCGAACGTCCCTGTACGTACAATGTAGTACGATGCATACCCAAAGCAGTTCTCCATCCGAATTGTACCAAAGCCCGTACGACTCAATCATCCGTACGAATCGCATTCGGAACGCGCAGTACGCGATGTCCGTACGGATCGAAGCATCATTTTCCGACCCAGCAAGTACGATTCGGCCAGTCAACACTCCGTACGACTCTTTTTTTACGAGAGCTCAAAATGTCTCGAAAAGCAGAATTCGACTCGAAAATACGTGCGAAACAGACCCCCGGTACGGTTCGTACACCCCATGATCCTAGGGGTACGGTTCGTACACTTACGATCATGGGGTATGGTTCGTACACCCCATGATTGTAGGGGTATGGTTCGTACACCTATGATCATGGGGTACGGTTCGTACACCCCATGATCGTACGGTAACGGTTCGTACACCTACGATCATGAGGTACGGTTTGTACACCTACCATTATGGGATATGGTTCGTACACCCCATGATTGTAGGGGTATGGTTCATACACCCCATGATCGTAGGGGTACGGTTCATATACCTACGATCATGGGGTACGGTTTGTACACCTACGATCATGGGATACGTTCGTACACCTACGATCATGGGGTACGGTTGGTACACCACATGATCGTAGGGGTACGGTTCGTACACCCCATGATCGTAGGTGTATGAACCGTACCCCTACGATCATGGGGTGTACGAACCATACCCTATGTGATTGTGTGGCTGTCCGTACGAATTGCTCATACACGACATTTACCGTATGATTCGGGTACTCATTCCCTGGTCTGGATTGTACTTGTTGGGTCGTACGGCATGTTTACGATTCGTACGGTTCACTTTCAGGGTCCATATCGTACGGATTTTCCCTTGCTTTTCGTATGGTTCGCAACGATTCGGACGTATTTTTTTACTACCGATCGTACTACGCGATTCGGACGGATTTGTACGATTCGTACGGAAACGGCTACGAATTCAAATCATTGTACGGATTTGTTTCCCGAATCGGAATCGCACCCCATGTGTTTTTATTTAGATTGCAGCAAAGACTGTACCCCAAGCGTCTCAGTCCGCCAGGTGTGGTGCAATCCGCATTGGTAAACAGATTGTTACAATCCTGTGTTTCTCATGAGGTCTACTATCGGGAAATACTGCCTCGATCTGATTAATTTTTTGAGCTAACCAGAATGGAATTTGTTCCCTTTTTGTGGGTAATTTTGCCGTTACTGACTGTCTAGTCTGTGGTGTTATTTTGTCTGTGTTCCCCTGATGAGGGGTGTGCTGTGGAATTCTTATAGCAAGTTGGACTGGTAGAGTCCGCATGACATATTGAACCAATTGTTTATGTATTTTAATTAATTGCTTTAGCTCAGCTAACAATTCTGAACCTGTCATTTGTTCAATGGCAGGATGTGGTGTATAGTTGGCTAGTACCGGCCATGTTACTCCTGGTCTACCTAATGGACCGAGTCTGGTAATGTAATTTTGCTGTTGTAGGGCGCCATTAAAACAGAGCTGATGCTCTTGGTAAATTAGTGGAATTTCACCATCCTCAAAAGGAGCGTATGCCGCTGGAGGTTCCTCTAACTTGTAGAAGTGGAGCACATGTGTTATTGGATTTGCTTCTGGGAAGATAATCCATGAATGTAATACCTCTGTCTGCCGATATTCATTTGCCTCTATGACAAATATAACTCTACCACCTCTTGGTGACAGGCCATTTTCTATAAGCTTTATAGCTATTGTTTTCCTTAAGTTTTCCGGGATGATTTTAGCATCCGGATCATTCTGTTGGAGACCTGTAACATCTAAACCCGGTCGGGCATTATTGCCTGCGGATATACCGTTCTCTTCGTCGGTATCCAACATTTTGTTGAAAGTCTTGCAGAGCAAGTTTCAAGGAAACAAAGATAAGGTGCACAATATTTTTGGAACACTATATCCTTCAACGTTGAATCAAACCAAAAACTAATACATAGGATTTTCATCCTACTCAGTAATGGCAAATATTTTATCCTTTAACCCACTCCAGACGTCTATTGGAGTATTTTACGGGTAAAAGGGGTCTCTGTGAAAAGCACGACTAAGTTATTCTAGTATCTAGCGTTAAATTAGTGTCTTACCAAATGTTGGGCGCCATGTAGTGTAGTTACTATATTCGCAATAGGCTCCGCGCGGATCACTCACATAATATCGAATACACAAATATAGAATTACCAAAATATCGAAGAAAAAATATAGAATGCAAAAATATCGAATTCCTATCTACACTCAGGTAAGTACAAAAATATCAAATCAAAAATATTGTTTTAAAAAATATAGTTAGTCAAAATATCGAATTTTTATAAATAGCTTAAAATTAATTTAAAATTAATGAAATAATACATGCAATTAACTAAAACATACTTAAAAATACTTAAATAACCTTAATATTAATAAAAAATATACAACATTTTTACCGTAGGATAACAGGAGGGTAACATTTACTATTACCACTGTAATAGTGCAACAGTAGGGAAAAGGTTGGATAACATAGGGGTAGAAATTACTATTCCCACTCCAGTGATTGCAATAGTAGGGAAAGCGTTGGATAGCGGGAGGGTAAAAATTACTATTCCCACTCCAGTGAATGCAACAGTAGGGAAAGCTTTGGATAGCAGGAGGGTAAAAATTACTATTCCCACTCCAGTGAGGGCAACAGTAGGGAAAGCGTTGGATAGCGGGAGGGTAAAAATTATTACTCCCACTCCAGTGAGTGCAAAAGTAGGGAAAGCATTGGATAGCGGGAGGGTAAAAATTACTATATCCACTCCAGAGAGTGCAACAGTAGGGAAAGCGTTGGATAGCGGTAGGGTAAAAACTACTATTCCTACTCCAGAGAGTGCAACAGTAGGGAAAGCATTGGATATTGTAGGGGTCAAAATTACTATTCCCACTCCAGAGAGTGCAACAGTAGGAAAAGTGTTGGATAGCGCTGGGGTAAAAATTACTATTCCCACTCCAGAGAGTGCAACACTAGAGAAAGCATTGGATAGCGTGGGGGTAAAAATTACTATTCCCACTCTAGTGGGGGCAACAGTAGGGAAAGCGTTGGATAGCGGGAGGGTAAAAATTATTACTCCCACTCCAGTGAGTGCAACAGTAGGGAAAGCATTGGATAGCGGGAGGGTAAAAATTACTATATCCAATCCAGAGAGTGCAACAGTAGGGAAAGCGTTGGATAGCGGTAGGTTAAAAACTACTATTCCCATTCCAGAGAGTGCAACAGTAGGGAAAGCATTGGATATCGTAGGGGTCAAAATTACTATTCCCACTCCAGAGAGTGCAACAGTAGGAAAAGTGTTGGATAGTGCTGGGGTAAAAATTACTATTCCCACTCCAGAGAGTGCAACAGTAGAGAAAACAATGGATAGCGTGGGGGTAAAAATTACTATTCCCACTCTAGTGAATTTACCAGTAGGGAAAGTAATGATTTAATATATTAATACAAATAAAGTAAATATCAATACCAATAAAACATTAATTAAAATTAATTGCCAATTTATTATTAGGTAATAATTAATCAATTATAAATAGAAATAAATATTAGTTATTAAAATTAATTACCTATTCATAATTAATTAACAACTAATTAATTTTCAATCACAACAACTAATTAATAATAATAATTATTACCAATTAATAAATAATTAACAGTACATTAATTATCAATACACAAAAAGTATTTTTAATGTGTAGTTAATAACAATTAAATTACTTCCCACCCTATTCCCCTATCAACCCACAATCCACTACAGAAAATAAATTGATACAAATATCATAATTATCAATTAATAAAGTAATACAAATTAATTACAAATTATTAAAAATTAATTACCAATTAACAATTAATTAACAATAAATAAAAATCAATATCAATAAATAAATATAAATGATTTACTTAATTACAATTAAATTACTTCCCACCCTATTCCCCTATAAACCCACAATCCACTACAGAACTAAAACGCAAAATCAAATAAAAAATAATTAGTAATTTCTAAAAATGAATATTAATATAATTAAATTACTTCCCACCCTATTCCCCTATAAACCCACAACCCGCTACAGAATTAAATTACACAAGAATTAAAAAACATAAAACTCATTACTTAAAATAAATTACAAAAATAATATACACTTTTCACTTATATACTAACATACAAAACACTTTAAAAAATTCGATATTATTAAATATTTGATATATTTTAATACCTATATTATATACTTTGATATTTTGACTTTCTATATTTTAAAAAAAATCGATATTATATTACTTACCTTCAATTCGATATTTTTCACCACTATATTCTGCCCATTCGATATTTTGTCCAGTCTATATTTTGACTTCGATATTTTGGTAATTCTATATTTTGAATTCGATATTTTGTCTTGTTACCCTCTGCGCATTGGAATAATATATCCTATTGATTTGATGTAGGACTTATGAGTACTAGGTCTCTATCGAATATATTAGACTTAATTGTGAATGCCAGCTAGCTCAGAGGTCACTAGAAACTTTCTCGAATAAACAAGAAGGGATTTGTTTCCGACAACCGCATAAAGATGACAACTTTTTTTCCCCAAGATAAAACTGATCTCCAGAGTCGTGAAAACAATAGATAGATATTTTACTCAGTCAATCATCCATGCTTCGTTTCATCAGAGGTGCAGAGAAATAGAGAGATGGGCGTTTTCAATAAAAGTATTTATTGAACAGTCTTCTTTCTCATGCAGAAGAAATGAACTGCTACAGTCGTAATACTGGCTGTAAAGTATAATGAGTACAGCAAGAAGAGTATTATGAAATGATACTGTAAAAGCATGGTATGGTTTCTAAGCCATAAAATACATACATGAATAAATAAAGACTAAAAGTACTCAACTGGTGCTTCTAAAATACGCCTACCCCGATGTACCTAACCTAAGTCTAGTACCAGAGAAGAAGTAAGTGTGGTGTAGCATAAGTTTAGTATTCTTTTGCCAAGAATCTATCCAAGATTTCTCTTAGTGTCTAATCAGCTGCGTACCTTGGTTTAGAATGAAGGAGGTCTGGTATCTCTCTGTCTCAGGACTCGATTTCCCAACACCCCGCAAGGGGAGCTTGGAAACACTGGAGCTGGAGTTCTCAGCAGGAGAAAAGACAGCTTCTCTCTCAGTGCGTCTGCTGGAGGGTGGGCTTCCTTCGGCACTTGCTGTAGCGAGATGCGTCGGGCAAGTAGATAGTCAAACTGCTCCCAGGTCAAGTGTGGGCATATTTATACCTTGAAGGTGCCGAGTTTGACGTAATGTTGGACATTATAATGTCATCAAACAGTCTCAGTTCTTTGAACACTCCATGAGTTCTTGGACAAATCAAGATTCAAGCAAGGGGAAGTCCATAACTGCTGAAGCTGAGTTTTCCAAGAAATTGTTGTGGATTTTCAGAACTAGTGGAAGTAGCCATGCGTATTTGGACTACATGAGCTATGTCTAAATATGGTTATGAATTGTATGCCTATATAAGGATATGGTGATTTATACCCATATAAGGGCATGAATCAGGATTATTATACTAGGGTCCTAAAATGCTATACAACAGAAGAGCCAGAGAACCAGGTCAGCAGAGCTGCTCTAGAGCCTAAGAAGCAGGTCAGCTGAGCTGCTCCAGAACCGGAGATCAAGTTCAGCAGAGCCGTTGTAGAGCCAGAGACACAGGTCAGCAGAGCTGCTTTAGAGCCAGCGAAACTGGTCAGCTGAGCTGCTTTAGAGCCATAGAACCAGGTCAGCAGAGCTGCTGTAAAGCCAGAGAAACCAGGTCAGCGGGAGGGTAGCATTTGCTATTACCACTGTAATAGTGCAACAGTAGGGAAAAGGTTGGATAACATAGGGGTAAAAATTACTATTCCCACTCCAGTGAGTGCAACAGTAGGGAAAGCGTTGGATAGCGGGAGGGTAAAAATTACTATTCCCACTCCAGTGAGTGCAACAGTAGGGAAAGCGTTGGATAGCGGGAGGGTAAAAATGACTATTCCCACTCCAGTGAGTGCAACAGTATGGAAAGCGTTAGAAAGCGAGCGGGTAAAAATTACTACTCCCACTCCAGAGAGTGCAACAGCAGGGAAAGTGTTGGATAGTGGGAGGGTAAAAATTACTATTCCCACTCCAGTGAGGGCAACAGTAGGGAAAGCGTTGGATAGCGGGAGGGTAAAAACTACTATTCCCACTCCAGAGAGTGCAACAGTAGGGAAAGCATTGGATAGCGTAGGGGTCATAATTACTATTCCTACTCCAGAGAGTGCAACAGTAGGAAAAGTGTTGGATAGAGTAGGTGTAAAAATTACTATTCCCACTCCAGAGAGTGCAACAGTGGGGAAAGCATTGGATAGCGTAGGGGTAAAAATTACTATTCCCACTCTAGTGAATTTACCAGTAGGGAAAGTAATGATTTAATATATTAATACAAATACATTAAATATCAATACCAAGAAAACATGAATTAAAATTAATTGCCAATTTAATATTAGGTAATAATTAATCAATTATAAATACAAATAAATATTCGTTATTAAAAGTAATTACCTATTCATAATTAATTAACAACTAATTAATTTTCAATCACAACATCTAATTAATAATAAAAAGTATTACCAATTAATAAATAATTAACAGTAAATTAATTATCAATACACAAAAAGTATTTTTAATGTGTAGTTAATAACAATTAAATTACTTCCCACCCTATTCCCCTATAAACCCACAATCCACTACAGAAAATAAATTGATACAAATATCATAATTATCAATTAATAAATCAATACAAATTAATTACCAATTATTACAAATGAATTACCAATTAACAATTAATTAACAGTAAATAAAAAATCAATACCAATAAATAAATAAAAATGATTTACTTAATAACAATTAAATTACTTCACACCCTATTCCCCTATAAACCCACAACCCGCTACAGAACTAAAACGCAAAATTAAATCAAAAATAATTAGTAAGTTCTAAAAATTAATATTTAATTTAATATAATTAAATTACTTCCCACCCTATTCCCCTATAAACCCACAACCCGCTACATAATTAAATTACACAGAAATTAAAAAACATAAAACTCATTACTTACAATAAATTACAACAATAAAACTTTTCATTTATATACTAACATAGCTTTGTTTCACCATGTGCTGCTCAACCTCTACTAACCTCTTCGGTCAAATGGTGTGAAGAACTCTCTGTGTTCTTCGTGGACAAAATCGCCAAAATTCAAGATGATTTACTCACCGTATGTAATAATTTTCCACCTTCAATGATTATCCCATCCCCCATCATGCCTGTCCCTACGGATCAGTTTGTCCATTTTACTCCAGTTGACAAAACAGACGTTGTTAAAATTCTTGCTACCCTACAATCAGGATCCCCCTCTGACCCTTGCCCTGCCAGAGTTCTTGCGGGCCTGGCTAATACAGTTGACCATGAGGTGACACACATTATCAACCACTCTCTTTCCACTGCCACTGTTCCGGCATGCTGGAAGCAGGCTAAATTGCTACCACTTTTTTAAAAAAATGGTTTAGACCCTACGATCCCCGCTAACTTCCGGCCCATATCATTGTTGCCGGCCCTGGCAAAAATATGCAAAAAGGTTGTTTTTACACAGCTGGACAAATTTGTTGAAAGCTCTCAGGCTCTTCACCCAGCGCAATCAGGCTTTAGAGCAGCCTTCAGCACAGAGACGGCTTTAGTTGAAGTTTCTGAGGCTATTTGGGAATGCTTGGACGGAGGTGGCAGAGCGGCTCTGACTTTATTGGACATCTCTGCCGCCTTCGATACGGTTCCTCACTCCCTTCTACTCACCAGATTAGCTGCCATAGGCATAACAGGCTCTGCTCTTGATTGGCTGACATCTTTTTTAGATAATAGATCTCAGCAAGTGTGGATGCCGCCCTTTGCCTCCTCTCCCAAAAAACTCACAACTGGTGTTCCACAGGGCTCCACCCTTAGCCCCCTGCTTTTTAATATATATATGACCCCTCTCATTTATCTTGCGGAACAGATGGGAGCAAAAATTATGGCTTACGCTGACGACACACAACTTCTGTTCACATGGCCAAAAAATAACTTGGACACGTCGAGAGTTCAATTCTGTCTATCATCGGTCTTTCGTTGGCTAGCCCTCGCCCAACTTAAATGTAATGAAAGTAAATCTGAAATCCTGCTGTATGGCTCCTTTCCAGATAACTTTAGAGACTCTCTCTGGCCCACCGATCTGCCATGCCCCAAATCCATCGGTGGACCTGTAAAAAATTTAGGAGTTTGGTTTAACAACAACCTCAGATTTGAGGATCATTTAAAAAAACTTACTGGGATTTGCTTTTCTACACTCAAAACATTACGCAGATTTCTTCCTTTGCTCCCGAGAGAGGCCAAGGAGACAGTCATTCGCGCACTTATATTATCCAGATTGGATTATGCGAATGGCCTCTTCTGCGGACTTCCGGCCTATCTGATTCATCGTCTCCAAGTCATTCAAAATGTCGCGGTGCGGCTTTTGTTTAACATACCCAGAAGTTCTAGTGTTCGTCAACCTCTTCGAACCCTTCACTGGCTGCCAGTTGCTCAGAGGATTTTATTTAAAATCCTTGTTCTTGCATACCGTGCAGTCCATCAAACTGGTCCAGTTCATCTAAGGAAAAGATTCTCCCTTTATGTTCCTAATCGCCCTCTCAGGTCAACTAATCTTCACCAAATGAATGTACCAAAGTTTAAATACAGCAGGCTCGGTGGCCAATCCATCTCTGTCAGAGCTGCGAAAGCTTGGAATACCCTTCCTCTCCATTTGAGAACAACTCCATCCATCATGGTGTTCAGGAAGGGCCTAAAAACCCATCTCTTTAACATCACTGTTTAATGGCTGTTTCTCTGCTCTGGATTCACTCCGATCTACCTCCCCTCTCTCTCGCGCCAGGATACTATTGGTTTAGTAACAGAGCGCGCTACAAAAGCCTCTATAATAATATAATAATAATAACATAAAAAATACTTTAAAAAATTTCATATTATTAAAAATTCGATATATTTTAATACCTATATTATATACTTCGATATTTTGACTTTCTATATTTAAAAAAAAATCGATATTATATTACTTACCTTCAATTCTATATTTTTCACCACTATATTCTGTCCAGTTGATATTTTGTCTATTCTATATTTTGATTTCGATATTTTGGTAATTCTGTTTTTTTAATTCGATATTTTGTCTTGTTACCCTCTGAGCATTGGAATAATATATCCTATTGATTTGACGTAGGACTTATGTCTACTAGGTCTCTATCGGATATATTAGACTTAATTGTGAGTGCCAGCTAGCTCAGAGGTCACTAGAAACGTTCTCGAATAAACAAGAAGGAATTTGTTTCTGAGAACCGCATAAAGATGACAACTTTGTTTCCCCAAGATAAAACTGACCTTCAGAGTCGTGAAAACAATAGATAGATATTTTACTCAGACAATCGTCCATGCTTCGTTTCATCAGAGGTGCAGAGAAATAGAGAGATGGGCATTTTCAATAAAAGTATTTATTGAACAATCTTCTTTCTCATGCAGAAGAAATGAAATGCTACAGTCGTAATACTGGCTGTAAAGTATAATGCGTACAGCAGGAAGAGTATTATGAAATGATTCTGTAAAAGCATGGTATGGTTTCTAAGCCATAAAATACATACATGAATAAATAAAAACTAAAAGTACTCAACTGGTGCTTCTAAAATACGCCTACCCCGATGTACCTAACCTAAGTCTAGTACCAGGGAAGAAGTAAGTGTGGTGTAGCATAAGTTTAGTATTCTTTTGCCAAGAATCTATCCAAGATTTCTCTTAGGGTCTAATCAGCTGCGTACCTTGGTTTAGAATGAAGGAGGTCTGGTATCTCTCTGTCTCAGGACTCGATTTCCCAACACCCCGCAAGGGGAGCTTGGAAACACTGGAGCTGGATTTCTCGGCAGGAGAAAAGACAGCTTCTCTCTCAGTGAGTCTGCTGGAGGGTGGGCTTCCTTCGGCACTTGCTGTAGCAAGATGCGTCGGGCAAGTAGATAGTCAAACTGCTCCAAGGTCAAGTGTGAGCATATTTATACCTTGAAGGTGCCGAGTTTGACGTAATGTTGGACATAATAATGTCATCAAAGAGTCTCAGTTCTTTGAAAACTCCATGAGTTCTTGGACAAATCAATATTCAAGCAATGGGAAGTCCCTAACTTCTGAAGCTGAGTTTTCCAAGAAATTGTTGTGGATTTTCAGAACTAGTGGAAGTAGCCATGCCGTATTTGGATCACATGAGCTATGTCTAAATATAGTTAGGATTTCTATGCCTATATAAGGATATTGTGATTTATACCCACATAAGGGCATGAATTGGGAAAATTATACTAGGGTCCTAAAATGCTATACAACAGAAGAGCCAGAGAACCAGGTCGGCAGAGATGCTCTAGAGCCTAAGAAGCAGGTCAGCTGAGCTGCTCTAGAACCGGAGATCAAGGTCAGCAGAGCCGTTGTAGAGCCAGAGACGCAGGTCATCAGAGCTGCTGTAAAGCCAGAGAAACTGGTCAGCAGAGCTGCTTTAGAGCCATAGAACCAGGTCAGCAGAGCTGCTGTAAAGGCAGAGAAACCAGTTCAGCAGAGCTGCAGTAGAGCTAGAGAAACCAGATCAGCAGAGCTGCTTTAGAGGGAGAGAACCAGGTCAGCAGAACTGCTTTAGGGCCAGAGAAACCAGGTCAGCAGAGGAGCTGCTTTAGAGGGAGTGAACCTAGTCAGCAGAACTGCTTTAGAGCCAGAAAACCAGGTCAGCAGAGCTCTTAAGTGGAAGAGAACCAGGTCAGCAGAGCTGCTCTAGAGGCAGAGAGCCAGGTCAGCAGAGCTGATTTAGAGGAAGAGAACCAAGTCAGCAGAACTGCTTTAGAGTCAGAGAACCAGGTCAGCAGAGCTGCTCTAGAGCCAGAGAAGCAGAGCTGCTCTTGAGGCAGAGAACTAGGTCAGCAGAGCTGATTTAGAGGGAGAGAACCAGGTCGGCAGAGCTGCTTTAGAGCCAGAGAACCAGGTCAGCAGAGTTGCTCTAGAGCCAGAGAACCAGGTCAGCAGAGCTGCTCTAGAGGCAGAGAACCAGGTCAGCTGAGCTGATTTAGAGGGAGAGAACCAAGTCAGCAGAACTGCTCTAAAACCAGAGAAACCAGGCCAGCAGAGCTACTTTAGAGGGAGAGAAGAACCAGGTCAGCAGAGCTGCTTTAGAGCCAGAGAACCAGGTCAGCAGAGCTGCTATAGAGCCTAAGAACTAGGTCAGCAGAGCTGCTATAGAGCCAGAGAACCAGGACAGCAGAGATGCTGTAGAGCCAGAGAAGCCAGGTCAGCAGAGCTGCTCTAGAGGCCAAGACCCAGGTCAGCAGAGCTGGTGTAGAGCCAGAGAAAGCAGGTCAGCAAAGCTGCTTTAGAGGGAGCAAACCTGGTCAGCAGAGCTGCTTTGGAGCCAGAGAACCAGGTAAATGTAAAATGTAAATTGATACTTTTATAGCGCACTACTCACCTGCAAGGGTCTCAAGGCGCTTGTACGAATACCACTGTGAAACCCATCCTGGCTTTCCCTGTGAGGCGTCCACTCCTGGGCACCCCCAAAGTGGAGGCCAGGCATCCTTAGCGTTGTGGGGGCCGTTGTGGAGATAAAGCAAGCTATTACCCAGAGTTGCAGAGTGGGACTCCATGATTAGAATAGGCACTGAGGCGAGAATTATCAGGTCCGTGGAATTTTTTAGCCCAAGACCCACCAAGGCGGGGAATTGAACCCTGGTCCCGGGCTAGACCTCTGCATCAGGGTCTCCCGCTCTAACCATTTAGCCACACTTCTCCACCAGGTCAGCAGAGCTATTTAGAGGAAGAGAACCAGGTCAGCAGAGCTGCTTTAGACACAGAGAACCAGGCCAGCAGAGCTGCTCTAGAGGCAGAGAACCAGGTCGGCAGAGCTGATTTAGAGGAAGAGAACCAAGTCAGCAGAACTGCTTAGGAGCCAGAGAACCAGGTCAGCAGAGCTGCTCTAGAGCCAGGGAAGCAGAGCTGCTTTAGAGGGAGAGAACCAGGTCAGCTGAGCTGCTTTAAAGCCAGAGAACCAGGTCAGCAGAGCTGCTCTAGAGCCAGAGAAACAAGGTCAACCGAGATGCTCTACAGCCAGAGAAGCAGAGCTGCTCTTGAGGCAGAGAACTAGGTCAGCAGAGCTCATTTAGAGGGAGAGAACCAGGTCAGCAGAGCTGCTTTAGAGCCAGAGAACCAGGTCAGCAGAGTTGCTCTAGAGCCAGAGAACCAGCTCAGCAGAGCTGCTCTAGAGCCTAGGAACTAGGTCAGCAGAGCTGCTCTAGAGCCAGAGAACCAGGTCAGCAGAGCAGCTGTAGAGCCAGAGAAACCACATCAGCAGAGCTGCTTAAGAGGGAGCGAACCTGGTCAGCAGAACTGCTTTAGAGCCAGAGAACCAGGTCAGCAGAGCTATTTAGAGGGAGAGAACCAGGTCAGCAGAGCTGCTTTACAGACAGAGAACCAGGTCAGCAGAGTTGCTCTAGAGTAAGAGAACCAGGTCAGCAGAGCTGCTCTAGAGGCAGAGAACCAGGTCAGCAGAGCTGATTTAGAGGAGGAGAACCAACTCAGCAGAACTGCTTCGGAGCCAGAGAGCCAGGCCAGCAGAGCTGCTCTAGAGCCAGAGAAGCAGAGCTGCCTTGGAGGGAGAGAACCAGGTCAGCAGAGCTGCTTTAAAGCCAGAGAACCAGGTCAGCAGAGCTGCTCTTGAGCCAGAGAAACCAGGTCATCAGAGCTGCTCTAGAGCCTAAGAACCAGGTCAGTAGAGCTGCTGTAGAGCCTGAGAAACCAGGTCAGTAGAGCTGCCTTAGAGCGAGAGAACCAGGTCAGCAGAGCTGCTTTAGAACCATAGAACCAGGTCAGCAGAGCTGCTCTAGAGGTAGAGAACCAGGTAAGCAGAGCTGATTTAGAGGGAGAGAACCAAGTCAGCAGGGCTGCTTTAGAGCCAGAGAACCAGGTCAGCAGAGCTGCTCTATAGTCAGAGAACCAGGTCAACAGAGCTGCTTTAGAGCCATTGAACCAGGTCAGCAGAGCTGCTTTAGAGCCAGAGAACCAGGTCAGCAGAGTTGCTCTAGAGCCAGAGAACCAGGTCAGCAGAGCTGCTCTAGAGGCAGAGAACCAGGTCAGCTGAGCTGATTTAGAGGGAGAGAACCAAGTCAGCAGAACTGCTCTAAAACCAGAGAAACCAGGCCAGCAGAGCTACTTTAGAGGGAGAGAAGAACCAGGTCAGCAGAGCTGCTTTAGAGCCAGAGAACCAGGTCAGCAGAGCTGCTATAGAGCCTAAGAACTAGGTCAGCAGAGCTGCTATAGAGCCAGAGAACCAGGACAGCAGAGATGCTGTAGAGCCAGAGAAGCCAGGTCAGCAGAGCTGCTCTAGAGGCCAAGACCCAGGTCAGCAGAGCTGCTGTAGAGCCAGAGAAAGCAGGTCAGCAAAGCTGCTTTAGAGGGAGCATACCTGGTCAGCAGAGCTGCTTTGGAGCCAGAGAACCAGGTAAATGTAAAATGTAAATTGATACTTGTATAGCGCACTACTCACCTGCAAGGGTCTCAAGGCGCTTGTACGAATACCGCTGTGAAACCCATCCTGGCTTTCCCTGTGAGGCGTCCACTCCTGGGCACCCCCAAAGTGGAGGCCAGGCATCCTTAGCGTTGTGGGGGCCGTTGTGGAGATAAAGCAAGCTATTACCCAGAGTTGCAGAGTGGGACTCCATGATTAGAATAGGCACTGAGGCGAGAATTATCAGGTCCATGGAATTTTTTAGCCCAAGACCCACCGAGGCGGGGAATTGAACCCTGGTCCCGGGCTAGACCTCTGCATCAGGGTCTCCCGCTCTAACCATTGAGCCACACTTCTCCACCAGGTCAGCAGAGCTATTTAGAGGAAGAGAACCAGGTCAGCAGAGCTGCTTTAGACACAGAGAACCAGGTCAGCAGAGCTGCTCTAGAGGCAGAGAACCAGGTCAGCGGAGCTGATTTAGAGGAAGAGAACCAAGTCAGCAGAACTGCTTAGGAGCCAGAGAACCAGGTCAGCAGAGCTGCTCTAGAGCCAGGGAAGCAGAGCTGCTTTAGAGGGAGAGAACCAGGTCAGCTGAGCTGCTTTAAAGCCAGAGAACCAGGTCAGCCGAGCTGCTCTAGAGCCAGAGAAACAAGGTCAACCGAGATGCTCTACAGCCAGAGAAGCAGAGCTGCTCTTGAGGCAGAGAACTAGGTCAGCAGAGCTCATTTAGAGGGAGAGAACCAGGTCAGCAGAGCTGCTTTAGAGCTAGAGAACCAGGTCAGCAGAGTTGATCTAGAGCCAGAGAACCAGCTCAGCAGAGCTGCTCTAGAGCCTAGGAACTAGGTCAGCAGAGCTGCTCTAGAGCCAGAGAACCAGGTCAGCAGAGCAGCTGTAGAGCCAGAGAAACCACATCAGCAGAGCTGCTTAAGAGGGAGCGAACCTGGTCAGCAGAACTGCTGTAGAGCCAGAGAACCAGGTCAGCAGAGCTATTTAGAGGGAGAGAACCAGGTCAGCAGAGCTGCTTTACAGACAGAGAACCAGGTCAGCAGAGTTGCTCTAGAGTAAGAGAACCAGGTCAGCATAGCTGCTCTAGAGGCAGAGAACCAGGTCAGCAGAGCTGATTTAGAGGAGGAGAACCAAGTCAGCAGAACTGCTTCGGAGCCAGAGAGCCAGGCCAGCAGAGCTGCTCTAGAGCCAGAGAAGCAGAGCTGCTTTAGAGGGAGAGAACCAGGTCAGCAGAGCTGCTTTAAAGCCAGAGAACCAGGTCAGCAGAGCTGCTCTTGAGCCAGAGAAACCAGGTCATCAGAGCTGCTCTAGAGCCTAAGAACCAGGTCAGTAGAGCTGCTGTAGAGCCTGAGAAACCAGGTCAGTAGAGCTGCCTTAGAGCGAGAAAACCAGGTCAGCAGAGCTGCTTTAGAACCATAGAACCAGGTCAGCAGAGCTGCTCTAGAGGTAGAGAACCAGATAAGCAGAGCTGCTTTAGAGCCATAGAACCAGGTCAGCAGAGCTGCTTTAGAGCCAGAGAAACAGGTCAACAGAGCGGCTCTAGAGCCTAAGAACCAGGTCAGCAGAGCTGCTGTAGAGCCAGAGAAACCAGGTCAGTATAGCTGCCTTAGAGCGAGAGAACAAGGTCAGCAGAGCTGCTTTAGAAGGAGAGAACCAGGTCAGGAGAGCTGCTTTAGAGCCAAGGGACCAGGTCAGCAGAGCTGCTCTAGAGCCTAAGAACTAGGTCAGCAGAGCTGCTTTAGAGCCGGAGAACTAGGTCAGCAGAGCTGCTGTAGAGTCAGAGAAACAAGGTCAGCAGAGCTGCTTTAGAGGGAGAGAACCAGGTCAGCAGAGCTGCTCTAGAGCCAGAGAACCATGTCGACAGAGCTGCTCTAGAGCCAGAGAACCATGTCATCAGAACTGCTTTAGAGCCATAGACCGGGTCAGCAGAGCTGCTTTAGAGCAGGAGAACCAGGTAAGCAGACCTGCTGTAGAGCCAGAGAAACCAGGTCAGGAGGGCTGCTTTAGATGGAGAGAACCAGGTTAGCAGAGCTGCTTTACAGCCAGAGAACCAGGTCAGCAGAGCTGCTTTAGAGCCAGAGAACCAGGTCAGCAGAGCTGCTCTAGCTGACACTGACTGACTGACACTGACTGACTGACACTGATTGAATGACACTGACTGACTGACACTGACTGACACTGATTGACTGACACTGACTTACTGACTGACTGACACTGACTGACACTGACTGACACTGATTGACTGACACTGACTGACTGACAAAGACTGACACTGAGTGGCTGACATTGACACTGATTGACTGACACTGACTGACTCACACTGACTCACACTGAATGACTGACACTGACTGACTACTCTCTACTACTCTACTACTCTCTACTAGTGAGGGACATGAGCCCGTACTCTCCGTCTCTTATTCTGCACGTCTTGTACCATTTCCATAGAAGAATTGTTGGGAAGGGCTTACCATATGGAGAGAC
>NW_028241428.1:0-84000 GCF_964263255.1 Lissotriton vulgaris | reverse complement strand
AACAGATGCAACACCCCATAGTTGATATCAATATTAGGGGAGGGGAACAGGCAGGTGAAGGCCTGGCCCAGAAAGAGAAAGATTCATGTGCACTGTTGTTTTGGAATATAGCAGGGTTTAGGCAAAAAATCACAAATCCAGCCTGGGAGTCAGTAATAAATGGTCAGGATATAGTGGCCTTGCAAGAAACTTGGATACAGGAATCAATCCATGTAAGTGGCTATAGAACCTTCTTTACACCAGCTGTTGGAGGTCATTTTGGAAGAGCTAAGGGTGGGTTGACAACGCTCGTCTCAAATCAACTTAAAATTAAACAAACTCATTGCCATTTAAACTCCTGTTATTTCCAAATTATAACCCTACGGAATCATAAAGGAGCTGTAGTGTTAATTATTAATTTTTATAACAATGTCCCGAAAGATGATATTCTGGTTGTAATGAAGCAGCTTAAAGATGAAATTCAGTTAGAGGTAGACAGAAATGAAAGGGAGCTGATAATCATATGGGGGGGGGATTTTAATTGTTCATTATGTACTAAAAGGAATCAGGGTCTATGTGGCCTAATGATTGAGAGAGACATGCACTTGACACACTTTGTTCATACCCTGATGGGGGACTTACTAAATGAACTATTATTCATGTTTGACTTGGGGTTTGCCAATGAATCTGCCCTAGAACCCACACCCTTTGCTCCGACTTTCGTTGGTAGAGGCCTATCGACAACTATTGATTTTATTATTACCTCCAGTAACCTCAATCATAGACTCACGGGGGTTACGAACATCCAACTACCCATAAGTGACCACCTTCCACAATCTGTTAAGGTAGCAGATTTGTTCCCAGACCCATCGACGGCCGCGCCTCTTATAGAGACAGCGGTTGATGTTGTCCTTGGGAGACAAAACGGGTACACACTTAAATGGAGTAAAATAATCCCCACAACCTTTTTTGAGAAACTATGGGAGATGTGCTCAAATAGCTTTATGATTTGCCTAAGTGAGAACTCTACTAACGATCAAATTATTGAGCACTTTGGAACAATAGCTACAAATATAAAAAGTAGCCTAAGGGTGGAGGCAAAACGCAGAGGCAAGGGGCCCAAGAGCTGGTTTAATACTGCATGTACAAAGGCTTTGAAAAATCTAAAACAGGCAGTACACAGATGCCCCAGGGATAAAAATGAAATAAGAGAGTGTAGGAACACATACTCAGGCCCTGAAAGCAAGGAGAACCGCATTGAATAAGGAGGCACTAGATTCCCTCTGTGAGGCCTCGCAATCTAAAGATTCTGTTGCATTTTGGAAAGCAATTAACACTCCTTTCCCCTATGAAACCCATAAGGCACGAATCGAGATTGCAATAGATGAGGACAAATGGGTAGACCATTTTTCAAACCTCTATAAGGCACAGGATGACATCCATGGTGGGGGTATTAACTCTAGCCTGGATGCACAACAGAGTTACAACTTGATTACAACAATTGATGAAGTGCTTTTAGCCTTGGGGTCAACTAAATGCGGTAAGGCTGCCGGACCTGATGGGATTCCGGCAGACCTATTCAAAGCGAATATTGAAATCTGGGGGCCAATGTTAGTACAACTTTTTAATGCAGCTCTCTCATTGGGTCTAAAAGAATCCTGGTTCACCTCAATCATTGTCCCGATTTACAAGAAGGGGGATAGGAACAGCTGTGCCTGTTACAGACCAATCTCCCTTCTTGATTCTTCAGTAAAAATTTTAGGACGTGTTGTATTGGCAAGACTCCAAAGCTGGGCAGAGGAAAATGATATTATTAGTGATTTGCAATTTGGTTTCCAAAAAGGGATTGGCACAATTGAGCAAGGGTTAAACCTAATGCTTTTGCAGCATAAATATATAAGGATCAAATCCGAACGCTTGTATTTTACTTTTGTCGATCTTTCCTCAGCGTTCGACTGTGTATCACACTCTAAACTGTGGGATATAATGAAAGGTTTGGGAGTGGACAAAAACATTATTTGTTTTTTGAGGGAACTCTACAGTGGAGCTACAGCCTCTGTTCGTTATGGCAGGGGAGGAGAATGCTCCAGGCAATTTAGTGTAGGTCGTGGAGTGCGGCAAGGTTGCGTACTGGCACCTTTTTTATTCCTTCTTTATATCAATGGTCTCGAGCGTCACCTGCTGCAGGAGTGTAGGGATATGCCCAGGGTGGGGAGGAGGGAAATCCCTGCGCTCATGTATGCGGATGACGCAGTACTCATGGCACGCACTCCCTGCGCTTTACAAAAACTAGTAGTTAGCTTTGAGAAATTTATGCTGAACCTGGATCTACTAGTAAACTGTAGTAAGACCTTCACAATGAATTGTGGCCTAAAACCAGGTAAATTAATGAAGCGTATTTTCTTAAACAATGTGCCGCTGGATAACACCCCAACCTTTTCTTATTTGGGCATTTTATTCCATGAATCAGGTTCCTGGACAAGCGCTATTAAGGCTAGAACTCTTTTATTCATGAAAACGATCATGGCTTTACAGAACTTTGTTAGGAAACTGGGCAGGAAGCCGATAAAAGAAATGTTAACCATTTACAAAGCTACATGCCTGTCTGTGGCTATGTATGGCTCAGGTCTATGGGGATATGCAAATGTTGATCAAATCCAGCTGGTAGAGAACACATTTTTGAGGGGAGTTCTAGCAGTTCCACAGTGTGCAGCCACATTTAATTGTCACGCTGAACTCGGCCAACCCTACATAACGGACATTATCAGAATCCAACCTATCCTACTGTGGCACAGGGTATGGACTACTAACGAGTGCGTTATGAACCGTGCCCTGCTACGTGACACCCTCAGTTTGGACCATGCGGACAGAATGGAATGGTTGAGCTATGTAAAGCACTTTTTGACCGAGATTGGCCTACATTCATATTTCTCGGACCCAACCTCAATGGACACTATTCCTAGGAAGTTACTAAAAACTATCTGCCTGGACCACTTGCTGGATAAGAGGAAGAGAGTGGAAATCTTGAAATCCACAGTACACTCGCACCTTCCTACCCTCTGTGAGACTAATACTGTACAGCCATATTTATCCCTGCCCATGACTAACTATGATCGTTTTCTTTTAACTCGTTTTAGATTTTGTATATTTTTTAGATTAGTGTCTTTTCCATGTATGAACTCTTGGATTCATATTTTGCCCACCTGCTTATGTGATGGTACATCGCAACAATCTGATATTCATATCCTTTTTTTCTGCAAATTTTATACTGCTATACGTAGGAAAATTATAGTCCCTTTTTTAAAAAATATGAATTTAACCAGATGTCGCCCAGCTTTTTTAGAAGTACAGAAAATGGACACGATTTTAACTGTTACTGTGATTTTAAACTATTTAAAAAGTGTTTTTAAATTCAGGAAACAAATCCAAATTGAAACATCATAGACTCCCTATCGATCTACCTCACTGTACTACTAATCATGAGAAGTATTTATTGTAATTACTGTACTACTGTATTTTGTTTTGTGTTTGTTACTTTTATGGTTATTTGCTTTTAACCGAATAAAGTTATTGACTTTGACTTTGACACATGTTTAATAGCTTGGGGAGGAACCATATCTAGAGAGGAACTATCCTGCTTAGCCAGGAAAGGTGGTCATGTGCTAGCTCTATAAGACCTTCATCTTGTACAAGAGTGGGAAGTAATTTCGATGAGCCCCCAACCCTCAGTAGTAAGTTGGATGCAATTAGAAAGTGATAAGGGAGGGTGTAGGAGTTGTTGGATGCCAAGGAGAAAGTGCAGTGTGTCTCCCCCTCAGGGTACACTTTCAAATTTTTAGCTTTGCCGACAGTGTTGAGACATTCTCTTTATGGCTGGGTTATTGCACTACTGCTTCCAAATCTTTGTTGTAAATGGTTTTTAATGCCATCTATGAGAATGTTAAAGTCTCCCCAGTAGATAACCCTCCTTCTGATAAGGAAAAAAAATGCCTAACATTGCTAATTTTAGGAAACACTCCTGACTCATTTTAAGCACAGAGCAACATTCCTGAATAGGTGGTCGAAGCTAGCATCATCACTATACTGAGAATTCGACCAGCTGGCTCATCCATCACCTTCTGGGAAATAACCCAAAAGCTGTTAGCACAAAGCACTCCCACCCCTACTCTGTTTTGCACACCTTTGTCAAAGATTAGCAGAAGAGACCCTCTTCATTTTTTGCCAATCATTTTTAACAAGATACGTTTCTTGCAACTAGCAGATAACTCTTGCAGACTAATGCAAGAGGTTAATCACAGCCAGATGCTTCTCTTGGGCATTTAACCTAGTCGACGTGGATGTATAATAACTCGTGCATTTCTTAGTGAAGTTTGCATACTGCTTAGCGGAAGAGGAAAACCAGGCACCTCGGTTTCTCTAGGGCATGATGTCAATCTGGCTGTTGTGGTCTTTGGTAAAATACACGAGTGTCTTGTCCCCATGAATAAACAAGAAACTCCCCATTACCCCACAAAACAATTTAAAGTGAAACAAAAAACATTGAACCTATAAATCTGATTTGTTCAACTTCTCCCCCTGGTGTCTTGGTATGGTACCAATTGCTGCAGAAAAGTTGGCTAATCCTTATCTTGGATTTTGCTCCATCTACCACATAAGTGCTCCTGATCATGCAGGTGACAGTTCAAAAGGGTTGGCTGATCAGTGTCCTCCTCATCCATTTTAAATCTCTTAAGTGCCGACTTCTCTTGACTCTTCTGCTACGTCGGTCTGGAAAAATCGCTGGACCTCCCTCAGCACATAGTGTTTGACTCTTTCCGTCTTCCCCCATTGTGAGTGTTTGTCTATGTATTTTAATTGAATGTAGTGCCATGTAGGACACAGCTCTCTCTGTTTTTCTTGGCAGGAAATTCTGATTTACAACCCATATTGAGGTTCCGAAGGTTCTGTGCTACAGTAATGGAGCAGATGTACCCCTGTGTGCCCCCTATAAAGATCATTATATAAGGCCTGATCCTTATGTTATCAGGCCTATACCTAATTTGTAGGTCATCCTCTTTGGTCAAAAGATTCTCTTGCTTGTCTTCTAGTGTTAAGAGGGCACCCACTTCCCATGGTTCTCTGCGTGTTCATCCATGTTTTTCTCCAGGTCACCCGTCCTTTTCGCTAGAACTCCCAAATCTTTTTGCAATTCTTGAAGACATTTTGAGGTCTGCTCTTAGTGTGTCCTCCTCTGCCTTGATATCTGTCAAGAAGTATGAGACAAAGTCCTGCAAGATAGTTGGATGGGACGCAGACCCTCTCTGGTGAAGGTATGGCAAAGTTTGGCTGTGTGTTCCCTTTCCCTTTTGTCATGAACAATTACTTGATCAAGGCATTTCGACATCCCTGTCAGTCACTTTATGTATGTTCCTTTATTGTGAGTCTCTTTTCTGCTCAATGAGAATTTAAGAATTGTATATTCTTAATTCAAGACATGTTGCAGCTTTATTATGCTTTACATTTGGCATGCTTAAACTCTTTTGGCGAATCTGGGGCACTTCTATCAAGTGAGCTCTTTCAGCCTTGGGTCTCAACCACACCCTGTGAGAAGAATCAGAAGCTTGTCACTAGGATATTGGGACACTGAAAAAATTGAATCTTGAGTGCCTCCGAGTATTCAATTTTTTTAAGTGGGCTGAAGTAGGTGTTTATGGAAAAAGTGCCTTCATAATGCTTTTCAGGGTCATCAGTGAAGTAGTTGGCTGTGAAGTGTGATTCTTGGGCACAAACACTCCCCAGTTACAGTGGTCACCTGCTCAATCTAGCTTTAGTTAGTGGCCTGGGTCATTTGGAGGTGGAACATCTTGTAGCCTCCCTAGCCTGCAACCCACTTTACATTTCCACTGTCCGGTACCTGAATGCCACATTGTCTGTGAGTTAACATCCAGATCACCCTCCTTCCTTGTGTAAGTGAGACATCCAGTCACCACTGTTCTTCATCATGTCTGGCTTCCAACCAGGCCTCACCCATCATCTCTGATCTTCCCTACATGTAGACGTCTCAGCACCCTGCCATTTTGGGCCATTGGCAGGGCAATTTAGCCCAAGGCCCTCGGGTATCCATAAAATGGGATGTCAGCAGATGCTTTCTTCAAGTCTCCAACTCAAGCTTGCTGTAGAGAAGAGAAGTGCTGCTCGTAATGCTGTGTATCTTCCGTGACCCCTCAGACCTTCAAAACCATGCACCATGTAAGCAATTTTAGGTAATCTAGAGAGACTCCAAGGGTGATTTCAGATTTCTAACCTAATAATGCTCCAGTTCTTTTAAACAAAACAGGTGATGGACCGAATGTGGATCAATGTCACACATTCATCCCAGTCCAAAGATCTGGGCCCAAATCCATCGTTTTTTTGCACTCCACACCACCCTGGGTTAGACAATGGCGATATGCAAATCAGCTCTGACCCTGTGCCCCATGGGAACAGTCCAGTCCGAACTACAAAAGCCATGTCCTTCCCAGAACGGAATCAAGCATCCGAGGACCGGACCGGTTTCGAGGTAACACCACTCATCAGCCCGGCTAGCTTGACTCCAGTGGTGTGGAGTGCCTGGGACCCACGTCTGAGCATCCCCAGCGCACCCATGGCGGAATTTGCAAACAAAACAGGTGATGGACCGAATGTGGATCAATGTCACACATTCATCCCAGTCCAAAGATCTGGGCCCAAATCCATCGTTTTTTTGCACTCCACACCACCCTGGGTTAGACAATGGCGATATGCAAATCAGCTCTGACCCTGTGCCCCATGGGAACAGTCCAGTCCGAACTACAAAAGCCATGTCCTTCCCAGAACGGAATCAAGCATCCGAGGACCGGACCGGTTTCGAGGTAACACCTCTCATCAGCCCAGCTAGCTTGACTCCAGTGGTGTGGAGTGCCTGGGACCCACGTCTGAGCATCCCCAGCGCACCCATGGCGGAATTTGCAAACAAAACAGGTGATGGACCGAATGTGGATCAATGTCACACATTCATCCCCGTCCAAAGATCTGGGCCCAAATCCATCGGTTTTTTGCACTCCACACCACCCTGGGTTAGACAATGGCGATATGCAAATCAGCTCTGAACCTGTGCCCCATGGGAACAGTCCAGTCCGAACTACAAAAGCCATGTCCTTCCCAGAACGGAATCAAGCATCCGAGGACCGGACCGGTTTCGAGGTAACACCTCTCATCAGCCCGGCTAGCTTGACTCCAGTGGTGTGGAGTGCCTGGGACCCACGTCTGAGCATCCCCAGCGCACCCATGGCGGAATTTGCAAACAAAACAGGTGATGGACCGAATGTGGATCAATGTCACACATTCATCCCCGTCCAAAGATCTGGGCCCAAATCCATCGTTTTTTTGCACTCCACACCACACTGGGTTAGACAATGGCGATATGCAAATCAGCTCTGACCCTGTGCCCCATGGGAACAGTCCAGTCCGAACTACAAAAGCCATGTCCTTCCCAGAACGGAATCAAGCATCCGAGGACCGGACCGGTTTCGAGGTAACACCTCTCATTAGCCCGGCTAGCTTGACTCCAGTGGTGTGGAGTGCCTGGGACCCACGTCTGAGCATCCCCAGCGCACCCATGGCGGAATTTGCAAACACAACAGGTGATGGACCGAATGTGGATCAATGTCACACATTCATCCCAGTCCAAAGATCTGGGCCCAAATCCATCGTTTTTTTGCACTCCACACCACCCTGGGTTAGACAATGGCGATATGCAAATCAGCTCAGACCCTGTGCCCCATGGGAACAGTCCAGTCCGAACTACAAAAGCCATGTCCTTCCCAGAACGGAATCAAGCATCCGAGGACCGGACCGGTTTCGAGGTAACACCTCTCATCAGCCCGGCTAGCTTGACTCCAGTGGTGTGGAGTGCCTGGGACCCACGTCTGAGCATCCCCAGCGCACCCATGGCGGAATTTGCAAACAAAACAGGTGATGGACCGAATGTGGATCAATGTCACACATTCATCCCAGTCCAAAGATCTGGGCCCAAATCCATCGTTTTTTTGCACTCCACACCACCCTGGGTTAGACAATGGCGATATGCAAATCAGCTCTGACCCTGTGCCCCATGGGAACAGTCCAGTCCGAACTACAAAAGCCATGTCCTTCCCAGAACGGAATCAAGCATCCGAGGACCGGACAGGTTTCGAGGTAACACCTCTCATCAGCCCGGCTAGCTTGACTCCAGTGGTGTGGAGTGCCTGGGACCCACGTCTGAGCATCCCCAGCGCACCCATGGCGGAATTTGCAAACAAAACAGGTGATGGACCGAATGTGGATCAATGTCACACATTCATCCCAGTCCAAAGATCTGGGCCCAAATCCATCGTTTTTTTGCACTCCACACCACCCTGGGTTAGACAATGGCGATATGCAAATCAGCTCTGACCCTGTGCCCCATGGGAACAGTCCAGTCCGAACTACAAAAGCCATGTCCTTCCCAGAACGGAAACAAGCATCCGAGGACCGGACCGGTTTCGAGGTAACACCTCTCATCAGCCCGGCTAGCTTGACTCCAGTGGTGTGGAGTGCCTGGGACCCACGTCTGAGCATCCCCAGCGCACCCTTGGCGGAATTTGCAAACAAAACAGGTGATGGACCGAATGTGGATCAATGTCACACATTCATCCCAGTCCAAAGATCTGGGCCCAAATCCATCGTTTTTTTGCACACCACACCACCCTGGGTTAGACAATGGCGATATGCAAATCAGCTCTGACCCTGTGCCCCATGGGAACAGTCCAGTCCAAACTACAATGTGTGACATTGATCCACATTCGGGCTGATGAGAGGTGTTACCTCGAAACCGGTCCGGTCCTCGGATGCTTGATTCCGTTCTGGGAAGGACATGGCTTTTGTAGTTCGGACTGGACTGTTCCCATGGGGCACAGGGTGAGAGCTGATTTGCATATCGCCATTGTCTAACCCAGGGTGGTGTGGAGTGCAAAAAAACGATGGATTTGGGCCCAGATCTTTGGACTGGATGAATGTGTGACATTGATCCACATTCGGTCCATCACTTGTTTTGTTTGCAAATTCCGCCCTAAGTGCGCTGGGGATGCTCAGACGTGGGTCCCAGGCACTCCACACCACTGGAGTCAAGCTAGTCGGGCTGATGAGAGGTGTTACCTCGAAACCGGTCCGGTCCTCGGATGCTTGATTCCGTTCTGGGAAAGACATGGCTTTTGTAGTTCGGACTGGACTGTTCCCATGGGGCACAGGGTCAGAGCTGATTTGCATATCGCCATTGTCTAACCCAGGGTGGTGTGTAGTGCAAAAAAACGATGGATTTGGGCCCAGATCTTTGGACTGGGATGAATGTGTGACATTGATCCACATTCGGTCCATCACTTGTTTTGTTTGCAAATTCTGCCCTAAGTGCGCTGGGGATGCTCAGACGTGGGTCCCAGGCACTCCACACCACTGGAGTCAAGCTAGCCGGGCTGATGAGAGGTGTTACCTCGAAACCGGTCCGGTCCTCGGATGCTTGATTCCGTTCTGGGAAGGACATGGCTTTTGTAGTTCGGACTGGACTGTTCCCATGGGGCACAGGGTCAGAGCTGATTTGCATATCGCCATTGTCTAACCCAGGGTGGTGTGGAGTGCAAAAAAACGATGGATTTGGGCCCAGATCTTTGGACTGGGATGAATGTGTGACATCGATCCACATTCGGTCCATCACTTGTTTTGTTTGCAAATTCCGCCCTAAGTGCGCTGGGGATGCTCAGACGTGGGTCCCAGGCACTCCACACCACTGGAGTCAAGCTAGCCGGGCTGATGAGAGGTGTTACCTCGAAACCGGTCCGGTCCTCGGATGCTTGATTCCGTTCTGGGAAGGACATGGCTTTTGTAGTTCGGACTGGACTGTTCCCATGGGGCACAGGGTCAGAGCTGATTTGCATATCGCCATTGTCTAACCCAGGGTGGTGTGGAGTGCAAAAAAACGATGGATTTGGGCCCAGATCTTTGGACTAAGATGAATGTGTGACATTGATCCACATTCGGTCCATCACTTGTTATGTTTTCAAATTCCGCCCTAAGTGCGCTGGGGATGCTCAGACGTGGGTCCCAGGCACTCCACACCACTGGAGTCAAGCTAGCCGGGCTGATGAGAGGTGTTACCTCGAAACCGGTCCGGTCCTCGGATGCTTGATTCCGTTCTGGGAAGGACATGGCTTTTGTAGTTCGGACTGGACTGTTCCCATGGGGCACAGGGTCAGAGCTGATTTGCATATCGCCATTGTCTAACCTAGGGTGGTATGGAGTGCAAAAAAACGATGGATTTGGGCCCAGATCTTTGGACTGGGATGAATGTGTGACATTGATCCACATTCGGTCCATCACTTGTTTTGTTTGCAAATTCCGCCCTAAGTGTGCTGGGGATGCTCAGACGTGGGTCCCAGGCACTCCACACCACTGGAGTCAAGCTAGCCGGGCTGATGAGAGGTGTTACCCCGAAACCGGTCCGGTCCTCGGATGCTTGATTCCGTTCTGGGAAGGACATGGCTTTTGTAGTTCGGACTGGACTGTTCCCATGGGGCACAGGGTCAGAGCTGATTTGCATATCGCCATTGTCTAACCCAGGGTGGTGTGGAGTGCAAAAAAACGATGGATTTGGGCCCAGATCTTTGGACTGGGATGAATGTGTGACATTGATCCACATTCGGTCCATCACTTGTTTTGTTTGCAAATTCCGCCCTAAGTGCGCTGGGGATGCTCAGACGTGGGTCCCAGGCACTCCACACCACTGGAGTCAAGCTAGCCGGGCTGATGAGAGGTGTTACCTCGAAACCGGTCCGGTCCTTGGATGCTAGATTCCGTTCTGGGAAGGACATGGCTTTTGTAGTTCGGACTGGACTGTTCCCATGGGGCACAGGGTCAGAGCTGATTTGCATATCGCCATTGTCTAACCCAGGGTGGTGTGGAGTGCAAAAAAACGATGGATTTGGGCCCAGATCTTTGGACTGGGATGAATGTGTGACATTGATCCACATTCGGTCCATCACTTGTTTTGTTTGCAAATTCCGCCCTAAGTGCGCTGGGGATGCTCAGACGTGGGTCCCAGGCACTCCACACCACTGGAGTCAAGCTAGCCGGGCTGATGAGAGGTGTTACCTCGAAACCGGTCCGGTCCTCGGATGCTTGATTCCGTTCTGGGAAGGACATGGCTTTTGTAGTTCGGACTGGACTGTTCCCATGGGGCACAGGGTCAGAGCTGATTTGCATATCGCCATTGTCTAACCCAGGGTGGTGTGGAGTGCAAAAAAACGATGGATTTGGGCCCAGATCTTTGGACTGGGATGAATGTGTGACATTGATCCACATTCGGTCCATCACTTGTTTTGTTTGCAAATTCTGCCCTAAGTGCGCTGGGGATGCTCAGACGTGGGTCCCAGGCACTCCACACCACTGGAGTCAAGCTAGCCGGGCTGATGAGAGGTGTTACCTCGAAACCGGTCCAGTCCTCGGATGCTTGATTCCGTTCTGGGAAGGACATGGCTTTTGTAGTTCGGACTGGACTGTTCCCATGGGGCACAGGGTCAGAGCTGATTTGCATATCGCCATTGTCTAACCCAGGGTGGTGTGGAGTGCAAAAAAACGATGGATTTGGGCCCAGATCTTTGGACTGGGATGAATGTGTGACATTGATCCACATTCGGTCCATCACTTGTTTTGTTTGCAAATTCCGCCATGGGTTCTCTGGGGATGCTCAGACGTGGGTCCCAGGCACTCCACACCACTGAAGTCAAGCTAGCCGGGCTGATGAGAGGTGTTACCTCGAAACCGGTCCGGTCCTCGGATGCTTGATTCCGTTCTGGGAAGGACATGGCTTTTGTAGTTCGGACTGGACTGTTCCCATGGGGCACAGGGTCAGAGCTGATTTGCATATCGCCATTGTCTAACCCAGGGTGGTGTGGAGTGCAAAAAAACGATGGATTTGGGCCCAGATCTTTGGACTGGGATGAATGTGTGACATCGATCCACATTCGGTCCATCACTTGTTTTGTTTGCAAATTCCGCCCTAAGTGCGCTGGGGATGCTCAGACGTGGGTCCCAGGCACTCCACACCACTGGAGTCAAGCTAGCCGGGCTGATGAGAGGTGTTACCTCGAAACCGGTCCGGTCCTCGGATGCTTGATTCCGTTCTGGGAAGGACATGGCTTTTGTAGTTCGGACTGGACTGTTCCCATGGGGCACAGGGTCAGAGCTGATTTGCATATCGCCATTGTCTAACCCAGGGTGGTGTGGAGTGCAAAAAAACGATGGATTTGGGCCCAGATCTTGGGACTGGGATGAATGTGTGACATTGATCCACATTCGGTCCATCACTTGTTTTGTTTGCAAATTCTGCCCTAAGTGAGCTGGGGATGCTCGGAGGTGGGTCCCAGGCACTCCACACCACTGGAGTCAAGCTAGCCGGGCTGATGAGAGGTGTTACCTCGAAACCGGTCCGGTCCTCGGATGCTTGATTCCGTTCTGGGAAGGACATGGCTTTTGTAGTTCGGACTGGACTGTTCCCATGGGGCACAGGGTCAGAGCTGATTTGCATATCGCCATTGTCTAACCCAGGGTGGTGTGGAGTGCAAAAAAACAATGGATTTGGGCCCAGATCTTTGGACTAAGATGAATGTGTGACATTGATCCACATTCGGTCCATCACTTGTTATGTTTGCAAATTCCGCCCTAAGTGCGCTGGGGATGCTCAGACGTGGGTCCCAGGCACTCCACACCACTGGAGTCAAGCTAGCCGGGCTGATGAGAGGTGTTACCTCGAAACCGGTCCGGTCCTCGGATGCTTGATTCCGTTCTGGGAAGGACATGGCTTTTGTAGTTCGGACTGGACTGTTCCCATGGGGCACAGGGTCAGAGCTGATTTGCATATCGCCATTGTCTAACCTAGGGTGGTATGGAGTGCAAAAAAACGATGGATTTGGGCCCAGATCTTTGGACTGGGATGAATGTGTGACATTGATCCACATTCGGTCCATCACTTGTTTTGTTTGCAAATTCCGCCCTAAGTGTGCTGGGGATGCTCAGACGTGGGTCCCAGGCACTCCACACCACTGGAGTCAAGCTAGCCAGGCTGATGAGAGGTGTTACCCCGAAACCGGTCCGGTCCTCGGATGCTTGATTCCGTTCTGGGAAGGACATGGCTTTTGTAGTTCGGACTGGACTGTTCCCATGGGGCACAGGGTCAGAGCTGATTTGCATATCGCCATTGTCTAACCCAGAGTGGTGTGGAGTGCAAAAAAACGATGGATTTGGGCCCAGATCTTTGGACTGGGATGAATGTGTGACATTGATCCACATTCGGTCCATCACTTGTTTTGTTTGCAAATTCCGCCCTAAGTGCGCTGGGGATGCTCAGACGTAGGTCCCAGGCACTCCACACCACTGGAGTCAAGCTAGCCGGGCTGATGAGAGGTGTTACCTCGAAACCGGTCCGGTCCTTGGATGCTTGATTCCGTTCTGGGAAGGACATGGCTTTTGTAGTTCGGACTGGACTGTTCCCATGGGGCACAGGGTCAGAGCTGATTTGTATATCGCCATTGTCTAACCCAGGGTGGTGTGGAGTGCAAAAAAACGATGGATTTGGGCCCAGATCTTTGGACTGGGATGAATGTGTGACATTGATCCACATTCGGTCCATCACTTGTTTTGTTTGCAAATTCCGCCCTAAGTGCGCTGGGGATGCTCAGACGTGGGTCCCAGGCACTCCACACCACTGGAGTCAAGCTAGCCGGGCTGATGAGAGGTGTTACCTCGAAACCGGTCCGGTCCTCGGATGCTTGATTCCGTTCTGGGAAGGACATGGCTTTTGTAGTTCGGACTGGACTGTTCCCATGGGGCACAGGGTCAGAGCTGATTTGCATATCGCCATTGTCTAACCCAGGGTGGTGTGGAGTGCAAAAAAACGATGGATTTGGGCCCAGATCTTTGGACTGGGATGAATGTGTGACATTGATCCACATTCGGTCCATCACTTGTTTTGTTTGCAAATTCTGCCCTAAGTGCGCTGGGGATGCTCAGACGTGGGTCCCAGGCACTCCACACCACTGGAGTCAAGCTAGCCAGGCTGATGAGAGGTGTTACCTCGAAACCGGTCCAGTCCTCGGATGCTTGATTCCGTTCTGGGAAGGACATGGCTTTTGTAGTTCGGACTGGACTGTTCCCATGGGGCACAGGGTCAGAGCTGATTTGCATATCGCCATTGTCTAACCCAGGGTGGTGTGGAGTGCAAAAAAACGATGGATTTGGGCCCAGATCTTTGGACTGGGATGAATGTGTGACATTGATCCACATTCGGTCCATCACTTGTTTTGTTTGCAAATTCCGCCCTAAGTGCGCTGGGGATGCGCAGACGTGAGTCCCAGGCACTCCACACCACTGGAGTCAAGCTAGCCGGGCTGATGAGAGGTGTTACCTCGAAACCGGTCCGGTCCTCGGATGCTTGATTCCGTTCTGGGAAGGACATGGCTTTTTTAGTTCGGACTGGACTGTTCCCATGGGGCACAGGGTCAGAGCTGATTTGCATTTCGCCATTGTCTAACCCAGGGTGGTGTGGAGTGCAAAAAAACGATGGATTTGGGCCCAGATCTTTGGACTGGGATGAATGTGTGACATTGATTCACATTCGGTCCATCACTTGTTTTGTTTGCAAATTCCGCCCTAAGTGCGCTGGGGATGCTCAGACGTGGGTCCCAGGCACTCCACACCACTGGAGTCAAGCTAGCCGGGCTGATGAGAGGTGTTACCTCGAAACCGATCCGGTCCTCGGATGCTTGATTCCGTTCTGGGAAGGACATGGCTTTTGTAGTTCGGACTGGACTGTTCCCATGGGGCACAGGGTCAGAGCTGATTTGCATATCGCCATTGTCTAACCCAGGGTGGTGTGGAGTGCAAAAAAATGATGGATTTGGGCCCAGATCTTTGGACTGGGATGAATGTGTGACATTGCTCCACATTCGGTCCATCACTTGTTTTGTTTGCCAGTTCTTTTAAGACACAGTTTCCAGCAATGTCGACCTATGAATAGTAACTTCATGAATGGATGGTCTCACTGTATTGCATCCAAGAAGACAACACACAGAAAGATTGGCTACAGCTATCAATCCAAATTCAAAGTTTCATTTGATTGCTCACCTACCCTCTATCTAGCTACGCATTGAATCTGTGCAGCCTGGCGTTATAATTTAGAATTAGGTGACCCTACACCGCTCTTTGTCAGGAGCTGTTAGAGTTTATCACTCAAAAAACTTCCCTTACTAACATTCCAGGTCAGCAATGCTTTTATCTCCCTTAAAAGAACTTAGAGAAAATCTCTGTAATATTTGTGAAATAGTACAGCAGGCCTGGAAGCACCACTATCTTGCCCAACACTACCTTTCTCATAAAAGCATTTGAGAGCTGCTACCAGTAGATCACAAACCAGCTCAGACATGTGAGTGACTAAAATACCTCACCAAATATCATATCCTCATCCATGTGTGTGGCCAATTAATATCCCTGTATGTATAAACTTGAACAGACCCCACTTCAATGGTGAGCTGGGAACCATAATCAGTGCTATCAACTGTCAGTGTCCTTAATGGTAAACAACACAACCTATAAACTATGGTAAAGCAAAGGTATCCAAGACCTCATTAACCTGGGGAAAGTCAGTCGCACCTACTCTGTCATCCAGCTTCCATCGATCCACCCTGAGGAGCCGCAAGTCCATGATCACTGTGTCAATCTCGTTTACCAGGTCAGATCTGGTGCCTTATATAGCCGGAAGTATTCTGTAAAACTAATGTGGGACACTAATTACGACATTCAACCACCCGTTGTTCCAGCACCCAAAGGCACATGTTTTTGGTCTTTCACTCAGTTCAGTGTTACACTCCAAAGGTGAAGAATGACGGATCACAAACTTTCTTTTCGCTATAGTGAGGAACTATGTGTTGAAAGCCAGTCTAGGGGCTTCACAAGTGTACTCTGGCTCAGATGATCAGAATATCACTGCTTCCACTGAGACACGCTCAGCCCCCAGACACTTGGTAGCGATGCACAAGGAAGGAAGAAACAGGCAATATCATCCATCTAGCCCGTTAAGTACAGCTGTCAAGAGTATATTCCGGGTACTTGTATTACTTTTATCAGTCTCCATCTCACACTCCCAGAGGAGAAGGCAATGCACCAATACAGCTCCGTTAGTGAGGCACCACAACCAAAAAGAAGAGGGGGAGCCACAGGGTATCACTTTCAGTTCATTTTTCAAAGCTAATGTAGTAGATGCCCCCTATTGAGTCTTTTATTTATAAAACCATAAATGAAGATTCGTTAAGTTGATCAGCAATTCACTAACTCTGCAGTGAATCTCAAACCTTCCAGCAGAGCTTGCACACTCCTCTTCATCCAAGCCCTAGTGACAATACAGCTGCAAATGACAGAAGAGGCAGACAGTCACTGTGTACCATTGGGGCATCTGCTGCAACCTCCTCCAGAGCCACTTTCAGGCACAATTTATAAAATAAACAGCATGGTGGTAAGTGCATAAACCTTCTCTCCCACTGCACAGTAGAGCATATAGCCAATTGTCTAAGCTCCCCATTTCACACCACTGATTGTCTGAACTTTATAGAGCCTGAAATTTAAAAAAGAAAGAGAAATCCATCCACATTCCAAACAGTTTTTTTCAGAACAAATCCAGCTGACAGACCCGAGGTGTGAGAAGTTGTCCTGGTATATGATGTCCACTATTCTAGTGCGCACCTTGCACCAGTCCAAACGGCCCTTATTGATGGTAGGTTGTAAATTCAACCTTATAAAAAGCTATCCTAGTGGTAGCTGTGGAGAGCAGCCTTCAGGGTAAGACTTAAAGGCGAGTTAAGCTAGTTGTTTTACCAATTATAATCTCGTGAATGATCAAATGAAAGCACACCACACAAGGTATATATCAAATATATATGTATTTACTTTATGAGGTCAGAGGTAAAAGTACAATACAAGGAACTTATTTTGCATACGATAAGTTGCACAGTATATGTTATGCCCTAGGGGCCTCAAAAACCATATACTAAAATAGTGGTATAAAAACCACGTGAGAGTTAGAAAGCAGGCCTATGGCCTGTAGAACTGCTGAGGCTACCTAGAACCACTAAAGGTTAGGATGCAGGAGGACCACGGGGGACGCGTGCAGTGTCTAAACACAGCCGCGGATCACCATTGACTTTCTATGGAGAACAAACAAGTTACAATCTTAAATATTAAGGGCACTTCTAGGTGAACTACGATGGAACCCTTTTAGACTAGGACACTTCGAGAGTCAAGACCCAAAGGAGCACCGGAGTACACCTGAAAGGTCTGTGGTCAGTTTGAACACCAAAGTGAGTACCAAACGAACAAGTTACTTACCTTCGGTAACACTTTTCTGGTAGATACAATATCTGCCTGTGGATTCCTCACCTTGTGAATATCCCCCTTGCGTCAGCAACATTCGGAAAATATTTTGTAGCTTCGCACAGACGACGTCATAGAGGCACGGCATCGCACGCGACTGCAGTGACGTCACCGACACTACAATAGGCCCACGCCGGTGTGATGACATCAGTTCCGCCCTTTTTTCCGTGCCTTCGAGGCACACGGACGGACCAATGACAGTAGACATATACACAGTATACGCAGTACAAGGATCAAGGTAACACACACAGTGTGAAACAAATGCAAATAAACATTTGAAATAAACAACACCTTGACAATAAAGTAAATAAATTAGAGTAACTCTGACATAGAAGAGTGGACAACGGGGAGGCGGGTGGGTCAGTGAGGAATCCACAGGCAGATACTGTATCTACCAGAAAAAGCGTTACCGAAGGTAAGTAACTTGTTCTTCTGATAGATACATCTGCCAGTGGATTCCTCACCTTGTGAATAGAGTCCCACAGCAGTCTCCACTCCCGGAGGAGGGTGTCCACTCTTCTACACCAGAAAATCCTGGAGGACAGAGCGCATAAAGTGGTCATCCCTCCTCACCTCAGTGTCCAAGCAATAATGCTTTGCGAAAGTGTGGAGGGAGGCCCAAGTTGCGGCTCTACAAATGTCCTCAACCGGCACACCTCTTGAAAGTGCAGATGTCGAAGACTTAGCTCTAGTAGAGTGAGCCCTAATACCCTCTGGAGGTTCCTTACTGGCCAAAGAGTAGCAGATCTTTATACAGAGGATGATCCATCTTGAAAGAGTCCTCTTATGTACCGCTCTTCCTTTCTTGCAGCCAGCAAACCAGACGAAGAGCTGGTCATCAATTCGATAGTCTTTAGTTCTATCAATATAAAAACTCACCGCCCTCTTGAGGTCCAGACGTGTAGTCTCTCCTTCTCCTTGGAAGGGTGAGGGGGAGGATAAAAGGTAGGAAGGGTAATGGATTGACCTAGGTGGAAAGGAGTCACCACCTTAGGAAGAAAATCAGCCCTGGTCCTGAGAACCATTCGATCAGCATGAATGGTCAAGAATGGGGGCTTGGAACTAAGAGCTTAAAGCTCACTTACCCTCCTTGCCGAGGTAATCGCAACCAGGAAGACTGTCTTAAAGGACTAAAGCCTCATGGGACACTTGTGCAAGGGTTCGAAGGGAGAACCCATCAAGTATGTTAAGACAAGATTTAAATCCCACTGAGGAACAATAAAAGGAGACGGAGGGAACTTATTTGTGAGACCCTTCAAAAACCTCAAAACCACAGGAGATTTGAAAAGAGAAGGCTGGTCCAGCAAACAGAGAAATGCCGACAATGCTGAAAGATAACCCTTTAGCGTAGCAACAGCAAACCCTTGCTGCGCCAAAGAAAGATCAAACTGTAGAATATCAGATATATGAGCTTTCAAAGGGCCTACTGACTTCTCCCCACACCAAGAGACAAATTTTGACCATCTATAAGAATAAATGGATTTAGTGGAGTCACGACTAGCCGATAATATGACATCCACCACGTCGTGTGGGAGAGAAAAGGAATTCAGGTTGCCCCGTTCAATCGCCAGGCATGAAGGTGTAATGTCTGGAGGTGGGGGTGTAGAACCTGCCCCTCCATTTGAGAGAGGAGATCTGCCCTGAACGGCAGACGGAGCGGCGGGCGAGAGGAGAGGTGGAAAAGATCCGTGTACCACACCCTTCTTGGCCAATCCGGGGCGATTAATATGACTTGGGCCCGGTCTTGGCGAATCTTCCTCAGAACCCGAGGAATCAAAGGTATGGGAGGAAACGCGTAAAGGAGTTGACTTTCCCAACTCAACTGAAACGCGTCTCCCAAGGCTCCTTGCATCGGATACTGGAGACTGCAGAATGACGGGCAGTGAGCATTCTCGCGAGTGGCGAACAGGTCCACCTGAGGAGTCCCCCACGTCCGAAAGATGAGATGAACCACCTCTGGGTGAAGCCTCCACTCGTGGTCGGCGAGAACTGCCGACTGAGACTGTCTGCTCGCACATTCAGAACTCCGGCCAGATGATTTGCCATCAGACAAATCTGATGGTCCTGAACCCAGGACCGGAGACGCAGAGCCTTCCTGCAGAGACACTGCGACCCCACTCCTCCCTGCTTGTTGATGTACCACATCGCAGTCGTGTTGTCCGTCAGGACTTGAACCGACAGAGCGCAAAGGGAAGGGAGGAAGGCCTTGAGCGCCAAACGTATCGCCCGCAATTCCAGAAGGTTGATTTGAAGCAACCTTTCCTCTGGAGACCAAAGACTGACCTCCAGATCCCCCAGATGAGCACCCCACCCTAGAGTGGATGCATCCATTATCACTGTGGTCACCGGAGGAGGTAGATGAGAAGGCTTTCCCTGAGACAGATTGCCTTCCACACTCCACCAAGACAGATCCGCCGCAGTTTCTCTGGAGATCCTCACAGACTCCCTTAGATCTCCGTTGTGTTGATACCGCTGCCTGCGGAGGCACCACAGGAGCGCCCTCATGTGGCAGCGTGCATGGTTGACCAACAGAATGCAGGAAGCCATCAGATCGAGCAGGCGAAGAACCCTCAGGACTGGAACGACCGCTCCAATGTAGAATAAAGGAATCATTTCCTGTATGTCGCGAATCCTTTGAGATGGAGGGAATACACGACATACAGTTGTGTCCAATACAGTACCTATGAACAGGTTGGGCTGGGAGGGCACCAGGTGAGACTTGGGTACATTGATTGAAAAACCCAACCGGTACAACAACTGAGTTGTCTCCTGCAGATGCTGGAGCACTTTCTCTGACGACTCTGCCTTGATCAGCCAGTCGTCCAAATAGGGGAATACTGGAATCCCCGACCTTCTGAGATGTGCTGTCACCACCGGCATCACCTTGGTGAAGACTCGAGGCGCAGTAGTAATTCCAAAGGGAAGGGCTGCAAACTGATAGTGTTGCGATCCCACCGTAAAACGGAGATACTTCCTGTGCGACTGCAGGATTGGGATGTGGAAATACGCATCCTGCAAGTCGAGCGACACCATCCAGTCTTCTTCTAGCAGTGCTTGAACTACCTGTGCAAGGGTGAGCATCTTGAATTTCTCTAGTTTCAGATAGAGATTCAAAATCCTGAGATCCAGGATTGGACGAAGTCTGCCATCCTTTTTGGGTATCAGAAAATACCGGGAGTAGCATCCTTGACCCCTTTCCTGCTCTGGGACCACCTCTATTGCACTCTTCCTTAATAGTGTCTGCACTTCCTCCTATAGAAGTAACAGATTTTCCTCCGTGCAAAATCCTAGGCAAGGAGGGTAATTGGGATGGAATTCCCGAAAGGGAAGGGCATACCCATTTTCTACGAGATTGAGAACCCAAAGATCTGATTTAACCGATTCCCAATCCCATAGAAAGTAGGTAAGCCGACCCCCCACCGGACCCACATGATCCTGAGTAGCGGATCTAGGGCTGCTTTTCGGAGGCTGCGGGTTGGAGGAGGTAGAGGAGGAAGAGGCTTGACGACCTCGAGGTCGAGCCCTTTGTCTTCCCCTATATGTCTTGTACATTTGATTCTGCTGCTGCTGCTGCTGCTGCTGCTGCTGCTGCTGCTGCTGGTGACCTTGCCGAAAGTTGCGAAAGGAAGAGCGTCCAAAGCCTCTGAACCTCTTGGCTGTAGAACCTCTGACTTGAAGCCCTAAAGATTTGGAAGTAGCCCTACTGTCCTTAAATCTTTCTAAGGCTGTATCAGCCTTTTTGCCAAAGAGACCAGATCCATCGAACAGCAGATCCAGCAAAGCAGCTTGAACATCTGCTGAAAAGTCTGAAGATTTCAGCCAAGCCGATCACCTTGTGGCATCTGCAGTGCCCATAATACGTGCCACTGAGTCCGCAGTGTCCAATCCGCTTTGTATCACCTGGCGTGCCGCTGCCTGTGCGTCAGATAACACCTCCTCAAAATCCTCCTCAAAATCCTTCCTGTTGTCATCAGTGATCTTAGGAGCCAAAGAAAGCATAGAATCCATAAGAACATGCACATACCTCCCCATAAGGCAAGTGGCATTAGTTGACTTCAACGCCATACTAGCAGAGGATAAGGTCTTTTTATCCACCTGATCTTGCTTCTTGGCATCCTTATCACCAGGCACTTGAGGAAAAGCACTCATAGTCTTTTTAGAACAGGCTGCTTGAAGGCACATGTTTTTGGTCTTTCACTCAGTTCAGTGTTACACTACAAAGGTGAAGAATGACGGATCACAACCTTTCTTTTCGCTATAGTGAGGAACTATGTGTTGAAAGCCAGTCTAGGGGCTTCACAAGTGTACTCTGGCTCAGATGATCAGAATATCACTGCTTCCACTGAGACACGCTCAGCCCCCAGACACTTGGTAGCGATGCACAAGGAAGGAAGAAACAGGCAATATCATCCATCTAGCCCGTTAAGTACAGCTGTCAAGAGTATATTCCGGGTACTTGTATTACTTTTATCAGTCTCCATGTCACACTCCCAGAGGAGAAGGCAATGCACCAATACAGCTCCGTTAGTGAGGCACCACAACCAAAAAGAAGAGGGGGAGCCACAGGGTATCACTTTCAGTTCATTTTTCAAAGCTAATGTAGTAGATGCCCACTATTGAGTCTTTTATTTATAAAACCATAAATGAAGATTCGTTAAGTTGATCAGCAATTCACTAACTCTGCAGTGAATCTCAAACCTTCCAGCAGAGCTTGCACACTCCTCTTCATCCAAGCCCTAGTGACAATACAGCTGCAAATGACAGAAGAGGCAGACAGTCACTGTGTACCATTGGGGCATCTGCTGCAACCTCCTCCAGAGCCACTTTCAGGCACAATTTATAAAATAAACAGCATGGTGGTAAGTGCATAAACCTTCTCTCCCACTGCACAGTAGAGCATATAGCCAATTGTCTAAGCTCCCCATTTCACACCACTGATTGTCTGAACTTTATAGAGCCTGAAATTTAAAAAAGAAAGAGAAATCCATCCACATTCCAAACAGTTTTTTTCAGAACAAATCCAGCTGACAGACCCGAGGTGTGAGAAGTTGTCCTGGTATATGATGTCCACTATTCTAGTGCGCACCTTGCACCAGTCCAAACGGCCCTTATTGATGGTAGGTTGTAAATTCAACCTCATAAAAAGCTATCCTTGTGGTAGCTGTGGAGAGCAGCCTTCAGGGTAAGACTTAAAGGCGAGTTAAGCTAGTTGTTTTATCAATTATAATCTCGTGAATGATCAAATGAAAGCACACCACACAAGGTATATATCAAATATATATGTATTTACTTTATGAGGTCAGAGGTAAAAGTACAATACAAGGAACTTATTTTGCATACGATAAGTTGCACAGTATATGTTATGCCCTAGGGGCCTCAAAAAACATATACTAAAATAGTGGTATAAAAACCACGTGAGAGTTAGAAAGCAGGCCTAGGGCCTGTAGAACTGCTGAGGCTACCTAGAACCACTAAAGGTTAGGATGCAGGAGGACCACGGGGGACGCGTGCAGTGTCTAAACACAGCCGCGGATCACCATTGACTTTCTATGGAGAACAAACAAGTTACAATCTTAAATATTAAGGGCACTTCTAGGTGAACTACGATGGAACCCTTTTAGACTAGGACACTTCGAGAGTCAAGACCCAAAGGATCACCGGAGTACTCGTGTTACCTGACCCAGGGAATCCGGGTGCGTAGGTGTCTTTTGGTGTCGGGTTTCGTCGTCGATTCCAATGGAGAGCTGCGAAGAAATGCTGCAGGCAACCAGAGGAAAACTGTCCGGTTGGATCCAAGGGTGGATCAGAGATGTGAAGAACCTGAAAGCAGAGGAGACAGAGTCTGGGTCACTAGCCAGTGACCAGGATGGCAAGGAGAAGATGCCAGCTGATGTCGGGTGCTTTTAGGTGAAAGAGGTAAAGCTTGTCTCTTCAACCACAGGAACCAAGAGGTGTCGACAACAACCAGGAGCTGGATTCTACCTGTCCCATAAAGGATCTAGTTGACTGCAGTGTCGGAATCTGAATCGGACCCAACAAGCCTTAGCAACGGCAATCCATGCAAGATGTCAAGAGTGGCTTTGGTGCAAACCAGCAAGGTCTGAGGGACTCCTCCTTTGGAGAGGAGTGTGAGAAAGTCTGGAGCAACAAAGAAAGCTCAAGAAATCAAAGATGGCTCTTCCTGGAGGTTCGCTAGCCAACGGACTAGGAACCGCGAAGGGGCCTCCAGCGGAATTGCACAAAGCTGGCCCACGGGACACTCGTGGAGTGTAGGCCTCTGAGCTTCAATGCAAAAGGTGCTCGGGCAGGGGCTTCAAATATTCCAATGCACAACTTTGGAATACCTCAGGAAGTAGGTGCAGTTGCAAAGATGCAGGCTATCCAGGAGTTCCGGTCCCACGTCTCTCGTGTCCGCTACGGGTCTCAGCTTTGCTGGGAGCGCAGGTCTGTTTCAGAGATGTCTGAAAGTCCATGTCCTGTGTCTCAGATTCTTCAGGATCCGGCGGGAGCCTCCTAAATGCAGACTGGCAAAGATGCTGTTGGTGCCTGTTTGGACAGGGTAGTCAGTCCTTGACCACAAGGGAGGTTTCTTCCGTCTTCCAGTCGAAATGGAATGTCGAAGGTCCAGGAATTATGTATCAGAGTTTTGTCCAGGGTAATCTAAAGTACTATGGACTGGGGTTCTATACTTATAGAGAGTTTAGGGGTTGCACTAACTCTAAAGTCCCTCCTATGGGTGGACCTGGGGAGGGGGTGGTTACACCCCCTTCCCCTTTGTCCAGTTTCGTGCCAGAGCTGTGGCTGAGTGCCCCAGCAACCGGTTTGACCTGGGAAATGCATGGAGCACCTTGTGTGCCACAGACAATGTCTAAAAAGCATTAATTGAATGCAACCCACCCTGCCCCAATACAGTAAAGCCTGTCTGGGGAAGTGCTAGCACCTCCCTGGACAGGAAACCTATTGTCCAGGCCTCCCCTGATCTGCTGAGCCTCTAACCCTCCATGCCCCATTATACACTAAGGACTTATAGGTAAAGTGTCCCCCTTGACCCTATTATCTACTAGGGACACATAGGGTCTGTAATTTCCAATTTTAGGGGTACCCTATTACATGTACCTTCTTAAACATAGCTCAGGGCCTGGCCCAGGTTAACAGAGCCCAGCTTACAGCCAGAGTCAGTTACCACTGGTAGCTTTCAGCAAAACATGTGGGTGAACAGGGCAAAGGATGACTTTCTAACATTCCCCCCTCCAAACGAAAGGTGATGGTTAACTAACCTGCACCCTGGTAGACCTCATCAGCTAAGTGGAAAATCTTGGAAAAACCATCCGCATTGGCATGGGCATCCCTAGGACTGTGTTCCACTGTGAAGTCCATCCCCTGTAGAGAAATTGACCGCCTCAATAGCTTGGGATACTCCTCTCACATCTGCCTGAGGCACCTGAAAGGTCTGTGGTCAGTTTGAACACCAAAGTGAGTACCAAACGAACAAGTTACTTACCTTCGGTAACACTTTTCTGGTAGATACAATATCTGCCTGTGGATTCCTCACCTTGTGAATATCCCCCTTGCGTCAGCAACATTCGGAAATTATTTTGTAGCTTCGCACAGACGACGTCATAGAGGCACGGCATCGCACGCGACTGCAGTGACGTCACCGACACTACAATAGGCCCACGCCGGTGTGATGACATCAGTCCCGCCCTTTTTTCCGTGCCTTCGAGGCACACGGACGGACCAATGACAGTAGACATATACACAGTATACGCAGTACAAGTATCAAGGTAACACACACAGTGTGAAGCAAATGCAAATAAACATTTGAAATAAACAACACCTTGATAATAAAGTAAATAAATTACAGTAACTCTGACATAGAAGAGTGGACAACGGGGAGGCGGGTGGGTCAGTGAGGAATCCACAGGCAGATACTGTATCTACCAGAAAAAGCGTTACCGAAGGTAAGTAACTTGTTCTTCTGATAGATACATCTGCCAGTGGATTCCTCACCTTGTGAATAGAGTCCCACAGCAGTCCCCACTCCCGGAGGAGGGTGTCCACTCTTCTACACCAGAAAATCCTGGAGGACAGAGCGCATAAAGTGGTCATCCCTCCTCACCTCAGTGTCCAAGCAATAATGCTTTGCGAAAGTGTGGAGGGAGGCCCAAGTTGCGGCTCTACAAATGTCCTCAACCGGCACACCTCTTGAAAGTGCAGATGTCGAAGACTTAGCTCTAGTAGAGTGAGCCCTAATACCCTCTGGAGGTTCCTTACTGGCCAAAGAGTAGCAGATCTTTATACAGAGGATGATCCATCTTGAAAGAGTCCTCTTATGTACCGCTCTTCCTTTCTTGCAGCCAGCAAACCCGACGAAGAGCTGGTCATCAATTCGATAGTCTTTAGTTCTATCAATATAAAAACTCACCGCCCTCTTGAGGTCCAGACGTGTAGTCTCTCCTTCTCCTTGGAAGGGTGAGGGGGAGGATAAAAGGTAGGAAGGGTAATGGATTGCCCTAGGTGGAAAGGAGTCACCACCTTAGGAAGAAAAAAAGCCCTGGTCCTGAGAACCATTCGATCAGCATGAATGGTCAAGAATGGGGGCTTGGAACTAAGAGCTTAAAGCTCACTTACCCTCCTTGCCGAGGTAATCGCAACCAGGAAGACTGTCTTAAAGGACTAAAGCCTCATGGGACACTTGTGCAAGGGTTCGAAGGGAGAACCCATCAAGTATGTTAAGACAAGATTTAAATCCCACTGAGGAACAATAAAAGGAGACGGAGGGAACTTATTTGTGAGACCCTTCAAAAACCTCAAAACCACAGGAGATTTGAAAAGAGAAGGCTGGTCCAGCAAACAGAGAAATGCCGACAATGCCGAAAGATAACCCTTTAGCGTAGCAACAGCAAACCCTTGCTGCGCCAAAGAAAGATCAAACTGTAGAATATCAGATATATGAGCTTTCAAAGGGTCCACTGACTTCTCCCCACACCAAGAGACAAATTTTGACCATCTATAAGAATAAATGGATTTAGTGGAGTCACGACTAGCCGATAATATGACATCCACCACGTCGTGTGGGAGAGAAAAGGAATTCAGGTTGCCCCGTTCAATCTCCAGGCATGAAGGTGTAATGTCTGGAGGTGGGGGTGTAGAACCTGCCCCTCCTTTTGAGAGAGGAGATCTGCCCTGAACGGCAGATGGAGAGGCGGGCGAGAGGAGAGGTGGAAAAGATCCGTGTACCACACCCTTCTTGGCCAATCCGGGGCGATTAATATGACTTGGGCCCGGTCTTGGCGAATCTTCCTCAGAACCCGAGGAATCAAAGGTATGGGAGGAAACGCGTAAAGGAGTTGACTTTCCCAACTCAACTGAAATGCGTCTCCCAAGGCTCCTTGCATCGGATACTGGAGACTGCAGAATGACGGGCAGTGAGCATTCTCGCGAGTGGCGAACAGGTCCACCTGAGGAGTCCCCCACGTCCGAAAGATGAGATGAACCACCTCTGGGTGAAGCCTCCACTCGTGGTCGGCGAGAACTGCCGACTGAGACTGTCTGCTCGCACATTCAGAACTCCGGCCAGATGATTTGCCATCAGACAAATCTGATGGTCCTGAACCCAGGACCGGAGGTGCAGAGCCTTCCTGCAGAGACACTGCGACCCGACTCCTCCCTGCTTGTTGATGTACCACATCGCGGTCGTGTTGTCCGTCAGGACTTGAACCGACAGAGCGCAAAGGGAAGGGAGGAAGGCCTTAAGCGCCAAACGTATCGCCCGCAATTCCAGAAGGTTGATTTGAAGCAACCTTTCCTCTGGAGACCAAAGACTGACCTCCAGATCCCCCAGATGAGCACCCCACCCTAGAGTGGATGCATCCATTATCACTGTGGTCACCGGAGGAGGTAGATGAGAAGGCTTTCCCTGAGACAGATTGCCTTCCACACTCCACCAAGACAGATCCGCCGCAGTTTCTCTGGAGATCCTCACAGACTCCCTGAGATCTCCGTTGTGTTGATACCGCTGCCTGCGGAGGCACCACTGGAGCGCCCTCATGTGGCAGCGTGCATGGTTGACCAACAGAATGCAGGAAGCCATCAGACCGAGCAGGCGAAGGACCCTCAGGACTGGAACGACCGCTCCAATGTAGAATAAAGGAATCATTTCCTGTATGTCGCGAATCCTTTGAGATGGAGGGAATACACGACATACAGTTGTGTCCAATACAGCACCTATGAACAGGTTGGGCTGGGAGGGCACCAGGTGAGACTTGGGTACATTGATTGAAAAACCCAACCGGTACAACAACTGAGTTGTCTCCTGCAGATGCTGGAGCACTTTCTCTGACGACTCTGCCTTGATCAGCCAGTCGTCCAAATAGGGGAATACTGGAATCCCCGACCTTCTGAGATGTGCTGTCACCACCGGCATCACCTTGGTGAAGACTCGAGGCGCAGTAGTAATTCCAAAGGAAAGGGCTGCAAACTGATAGTGTTGCGATCCCACCGTAAAACGGAGATACTTCCTGTGCGACTGCAGGATTGGGATGTGGAAATACGCATCCTGCAAGTCGAGCGACACCATCCAGTCTTCTTCTAGCAGTGCTTGAACTACCTGTGCAAGGGTGAGCATCTTGAATTTCTCTAGTTTCAGATAGAGATTCAAAATCCTGAGATCCAGGATTGGACGAAGTCTGCCATCCTTTTTGGGTATCAGAAAATACCGGGAGTAGCATCCTTGACCCCTTTCCTGCTCTGGGACCACCTCTATTGCACTCTTCCTTAATAGTGTCTGCACTTCCTCCTATAGAAGTAACAGATTTTCCTCCGTGCAAAATCCTAGGCAAGGAGGGTAATTGGGATGGAATTCCCGAAAGGGAAGGGCATACCCATTTTCTACGAGATTGAGAACCCAAAGATCTGTTTTACCGATTCCCAATCCCATAGAAAGTAGGTAAGCCGACCCCCCACCGGACCCACATGATCCTGAGTAGCGGATCTAGGGCTGCTTTTCGGAGGCTGGGGGTTGGAGGAGGTAGAGGAGGAAGAGGCTTGACGACCTCGAGGTCGAGCCCTTTGTCTTCCCCTATATGTCTTGTACATTTGATTCTGCTGCTGCTGCTGCTGCTGCTGCTGCTGGTGACCTTGCCGAAAGTTGCGAAAGGAAGAGCGTCCAAAGCCTCTGAACCTCTTGGCTGTAGAACCTCTGACTTGAAGCCCTAAAGATTTGGAAGTAGCCCTACTGTCCTTAAATCTTTCTAAGGCTGTATCAGCCTTTTTGCCAAAGAGACCAGATCCATCGAACAGCAGATCCAGCAAAGCAGCTTGAACATCTGCTGAAAAGTCTGAAGATTTCAGCCAAGCCGATCACCTTGTGGCATCTGCAGTGCCCATAATACGTGCCACTGAGTCCGCAGTGTCCAATCCGCTTTGTATCACCTGGCGTGCCGCTGCCTGTGCGTCAGATAACACCTCCTCAAAATCCTCCTCAAAATCCTTCCTGTTGTCATCAGTGATCTTAGGAGCCAAAGAAAGCATAGAATCCATAAGAACATACACATACCTCCCCATAAGGCAAGTGGCATTAGTTGACTTCAACGCCATACTAGCAGAGGATAAGGTCTTTTTATCCACCTGATCTTGCTTCTTGGCATCCTTATCACCAGGCACTTGAGGAAAAGCACTCATAGTCTTTTTAGAACAGGCTGCTTGAAGGCACATGTTTTTGGTCTTTCACTCAGTTCAGTGTTACACTCCAAAGGTGAAGAATGACGGATCACAACCTTTCTTTTCGCTATAGTGAGGAACTATGTGTTGAAAGCCAGTCTAGGGGCTTCACAAGTGTACTCTGGCTCAGATGATCAGAATATCACTGCTTCCACTGAGACACGCTCAGCCCCCAAACACTTGGTAGCGATGCACAAGGAAGGAAGAAACAGGCAATATCATCCATCTAGCCCGTTAAGTACAGCTGTCAAGAGTATATTCCGGGTACTTGTATTACTTTTATCAGTCTCCATCTCACACTCCCAGAGGAGAAGGCAATGCACCAATACAGCTCCGTTAGTGAGGCACCACAACCAAAAAGAAGAGGGGGAGCCACAGAGTATCACTTTCAGTTCATTTTTCAAAGCTAATGTAGTAGATGCCCCCTATTGAGTCTTTTATTTATAAAACCATGAATGAAGATTCGTTAAGTTGATCAGCAATTCACTAACTCTGCAGTGAATCTCAAACCTTCCAGCAGAGCTTGCACACTCCTCTTCATCCAAGCCCTAGTGACAATACAGCTGCAAATGACAGAAGAGGCAGACAGTCACTGTGTACCATTGGGGCATCTGCTGCAACCTCCTCCAGAGCCACTTTCAGGCACAATTTATAAAATAAACAGCATGGTGGTAAGTGCATAAACCTTCTCTCCCACTGCACAGTAGAGCATATAGCCAATTGTCTAAGCTCCCCATTTCACACCACTGATTGTCTGAACTTTATAGAGCCTGAAATTTAAAAAAGAAAGAGAAATCCATCCACATTCCAAACAGTTTTTTTCAGAACAAATCCAGCTGACAGACCCGAGGTGTGAGAAGTTGTCCTGGTATATGATGTCCACTATTCTAGTGCGCACCTTGCACCAGTCCAAATGGCCCTTATTGATGGTAGGTTGTAAATTCAACCTTATAAAAAGCTATCCTAGTGGTAGCTGTGGAGAGCAGCCTTCAGGGTAAGACTTAAAGGCAAGTTAAGCTAGTTGTTTTACCAATTATAATCTCGTGAATGATCAAATGAAAGCACACCACACAAGGTATATATCAAATATATATGTATTTACTTTATGAGGTCAGAGGTAAAAGTACAATACAAGGAACTTATTTTGCATACGATAAGTTGCACAGTATATGTTATGCCCTAGGGGCCTCAAAAACCATATACTAAAATAGTGGTATAAAAACCACGTGAGAGTTAGAAAGCAGGCCTAGGGCCTGTAGAACTGCTGAGGCTACCTAGAACCACTAAAGGTTAGGATGCAGGAGGACCACGGGGGACGCGTGCAGTGTCTAAACACAGCCACGGATCACCATTGACTTTCTATGGAGAACAAACAAGTTACAATCTTAAATATTAAGGGCACTTCTAGGTGAACTACGATGGAACCCTTTTAGACTAGGACACTTCGAGAGTCAAGACCCAAAGGAGCACCAGAGTACTCGTGTTACCTGACCCAGGGAATCCGGGTGCGTAGGTGTCTTTTGGTGTCGGGTTTCGTCGTCGATTCCAATGGAGAGCTGCGAAGAAATGCTGCAGGCAACCAGAGGAAAACTGTCCGGTTGGATCCAAGGGTGGATCAGAGATGTGAAGAACCTGAAAGCAGAGGAGACAGAATCTGGGTCACTAGCCAGTGACCAGGATGGCAAGGAGAAGATGCCAGCTGATGTCGGGTGCTTTTAGGTGAAAGAGGTAAAGCTTGTCTCTTCAACCACAGGAACCAAGAGGTGTCGACAACAACCAGGAGCTGGATTCTACCTGTCCCATAAAGGATCTAGTTGACTGCAGTGTCGGAATCTGAATCGGACCCAACAAGCCTTAGCAACGGCAATCCATGCAAGATGTCAAGAGTGGCTTTGGTGCAAACCAGCAAGGTCTGAGGGACTCCTCCTTTGGAGAGGAGTGTGAGAAAGTCTGGAGCAACAAAGAAAGCTCAAGAAATCAAAGATGGCTCTTCCTGGAGGTTCGCTAGCCAACGGACTAGGAACCGCGAAGGGGCCTCCAGCGGAATTGCACAAAGCTGGCCCACGGGACACTCGTGGAGTGTAGGCCTCTGAGCTTCAATGCAAAAGGTGCTCGGGCAGGGGCTTCAAATATTCCAATGCACAACTTTGGAATACCTCAGGAAGTAGGTGCAGTTGCAAAGATGCAGGCTATCCAGGAGTTCCGGTCCCACGTCTCTCGTGTCCGCTACGGGTCTCAGCTTTGCTGGGAGCGCAGGTCTGTGTCAGAGATGTCTGAAAGTCCATGTCCTGTGTCTCAGATTCTTCAGGATCCGGCGGGAGCCTCCTAAATGCAGACTGGCAAAGAAGCTGTTGGTGCCTGTTTGGACAGGGTAGTCAGTCCTTGACCACAAGGGAGGTTTCTTCCGTCTTCCAGTCGAAATGGAATGTCGAAGGTCCAGGAATTATGTATCAGAGTTTTGTCCAGGGTACTCTAAAGTACTATGGACTGGGGTTCTATACTTATAGAGAGTTTAGGGGTTGCACTAACTTTAAAGTCCCTCCTATGGGTGGACCTGGGGAGGGGGTGGTTACACCCCCTTCCCCTTTGTCCAGTTTCGTGCCAGAGCTGTGGCTGAGTGCCCCAGCAACCGGTTTGACCTGGGAAATGCATGGAGCACCTTGTGTGCCACAGACAATGTCTGAAAAGCATTAATTGAATGCAACCCACCCTGCCCCAATACAGTAAAGCCTGTCTGGGGAAGTGCTAGCACCTCCCTGGACAGGAAACCTATTGTCCAGGCCTCCCCTGATCTGCTGAGCCTCTAACCCTCCATGCCCCATTATACACTAAGGACTTATAGGTAAAGTGTCCCCCTTGACCCTATTATCTACTAGGGACACATAGGGTCTGTCATTTCCAATTTTAGGGGTACCCTATTACATGTACCTTCTTAAACATAGCTCAGGGCCTGGCCCAGGTTAACAGAGCCCAGCTTACAGCCAGAGTCAGTTACCACTGGTAGCTTTCAGCAAAACATGTGGGTGAACAGGGCAAAGGATGACTTTCTAACATTCCCCCCTCCAAACGAAAGGTGATGGTTAACTAACCTGCACCCTGGTAGACCTCATCAGCTAAGTGGAAAATCTTGGAAAAACCATCCGCATTGGCATGGGCATCCCTAGAACTGTGTTCCACTGTGAAGTCCATCCCCTGTAGAGAAATTGACCGCCTCAATAGCTTGGGATACTCCTCTCACATCTGCCTGAGGCACCTGAAAGGTCTGTGGTCAGTTTGAACACCAAAGTGAGTACCAAACGAACAAGTTACTTACCTTCGGTAACACTTTTCTGGTAGATACAATATCTGCCTGTGGATTCCTCACCTTGTGAATATCCCCCTTGCGTCAGCAACATTCGGAAATTATTTTGTAGCTTCGCACAGACGACGTCATAGAGGCACGGCATCGCACGCGACTGCAGTGACGTCACCGACACTACAATAGGCCCACGCCGGTGTGATGACATCAGTTCCGCCCTTTTTTCCGTGCCTTCGAGGCACACGGACGGACCAATGACAGTAGACATATACACAGTATACGCAGTACAAGTATCAAGGTAACACACACAGTGTGAAGCAAATGCAAATAAACATTTGAAATAAACAACACCTTGACAATAAAGTAAATAAATTACAGTAACTCTGACATAGAAGAGTGGACAACGGGGAGGCGGGTGGGTCAGTGAGGAATCCACAGGCAGATACTGTATCTACCAGAAAAAGCGTTACCGAAGGTAAGTAACTTGTTCTTCTGATAGATACATCTGCCAGTGGATTCCTCACCTTGTGAATAGAGTCCCACAGCAGTCCCCACTCCCGGAGGAGGGTGTCCACTCTTCTACACCAGAAAATCCTGGAGGACAGAGCGCATAAAGTGGTCATCCTCCTCACCTCAGTGTCCAAGCAATAATGCTTTGCAAAAGTGTGGAGGGAGGCCCAAGTTGCGGCTCTACAAATGTCCTCAACCGGCACACCTCTTGAAAGTGCAGATGTCGAAGACTTAGCTCTAGTAGAGTGAGCCCTAATACCCTCTGGAGGTTCCTTACTGGCCAAAGAGTAGCAGATCTTTATACAGAGGATGATCCATCTTGAAAGAGTCCTCTTATGTACCGCTCTTCCTTTCTTGCAGCCAGCAAACCCGACGAAGAGCTGGTCATCAATTCGATAGTCTTTAGTTCTATCAATATAAAAACTCACCGCCCTCTTGAGGTCCAGACGTGTAGTCTCTCCTTCTCCTTGGAAGGGTGAGGGGGAGGATAAAAGGTAGGAAGGGTAATGGATTGACCTAGGTGGAAAGGAGTCACCACCTTAGGAAGAAAATCAGCCATGGTCCTGAGAACCATTCGATCAGCATGAATGGTCAAGAATGGGGGCTTGGAACTAAGAGCTTAAAGCTCACTTACCCTCCTTGCCGAGGTAATCGCAACCAGGAAGACTGTCTTAAAGGACTAAAGCCTCATGGGACACTTGTGCAAGGGTTCGAAGGGAGAACCCATCAAGTATGTTAAGACAAGATTTAAATCCCACTGAGGAACAATAAAAGGAGACGGAGGGAACTTATTTGTGAGACCCTTCAAAAACCTCAAAACCACAGGAGATTTGAAAAGAGAAGGCTGGTCCAGCAAACAGAGAAATGCCGACAATGCCGAAAGATAACCCTTTAGCGTAGCAACAGCAAACCCTTGCTGCGCCAAAGAAAGATCAAACTGTAGAATATCATATATATGAGCTTTCAAAGGGTCCACTGACTTCTCCCCACACCAAGAGACAAATTTTGACCATCTATAAGAATAAATGGATTTAGTGGAGTCACGACTAGCCGATAATATGACATCCACCACGTCGTGTGGGAGACAAAAGGAATTCAGGTTGCCCCGTTCAATCTCCAGGCATGAAGGTGTAATGTCTGGAGGTGGGGGTGTAGAACCTGCCCCTCCATTTGAGAGAGGAGATCTGCCCTGAACGGCAGACGGAGCGGCGGGCGAGAGGAGAGGTGGAAAAGATCCGTGTACCACACCCTTCTTGGCCAATCCGGGGCGATTAATATGACTTGGGCCCGGTCTTGGCGAATCTTCCTCAGAACCCGAGGAATCAAAGGTATGGGAGGAAACGCGTAAAGGAGTTGACTTTCCCAACTCAACTGAGACGCGTCTCCCAAGGCTCCTTGCATCGGATACTGGAGACTGCAGAATGACGGGCAGTGAGCATTCTCGCGAGTGGCGAACAGGTCCACCTGAGGAGTCCCCCACGTCCGAAAGATGAGATGAACCACCTCTGGGTGAAGCCTCCACTCGTGGTCGGCGAGAACTGCCGACTGAGACTGTCTGCTCGCACATTCAGAACTCCGGCCAGATGATTTGCCATCAGACAAATCTGATGGTCCTGAACCCAGGACCGGAGGCGCAGAGCCTTCCTGCAGAGACACTGCGACCCCACTCCTCCCTGCTTGTTGATGTACCACATCGCGTTCGTGTTGTCCGTCAGGACTTGAACCGACAGAGCGCAAAGGGAAGGGAGGAAGGCCTTGAGCGCCAAACGTATCGCCCGCAATTCCAGAAGGTTGATTTGAAGCAACCTTTCCTCTGGAGACCAAAGACTGACCTCCAGATCCCCCAGATGAGCACCCCACCCTAGAGTGGATGCATCCATTATCACTGTGGTCACCGGAGGAGGTAGATGAGAAGGCTTTCCCTGAGACAGATTGCCTTCCACACTCCACCAAGACAGATCCGCCGCAGTTTCTCTGGAGATCCTCACAGACTCCCTGAGATCTCCGTTGTGTTGATACCGCTGCCTGCGGAGGCACCACTGGAGCGCCCTCATGTGGCAGCGTGCATGGTTGACCAACAGAATGCAGGAAGCCATCAGACCGAGCAGGCGAAGGACCCTCAGGACTGGAACGACCGCTCCAATGTAGAATAAAGGAATCATTTCCTGTATGTCGCGAATCCTTTGAGATGGAGGGAATACACGACATACATTTGTGTCCAATACAGCACCTATGAACAGGTTGGGCTGGGAGGGCACCAGGTGAGACTTGGGTACATTGATTGAAAAACCCAACCGGTACAACAACTGAGTTGTCTCCTGCAGATGCTGGAGCACTTTCTCTGATGACTCTGCCTTGATCAGCCAGTCGTCCAAATAGGGGAATACTGGAATCCCCGACCTTCTGAGATGTGCTGTCACCACCGGCATCACCTTGGTGAAGACTCGAGGCGCATTAGTAATTCCAAAGGGAAGGGCTGCAAACTGATAGTGTTGCGATCCCACCGTAAAACGGAGATACTTCCTGTGCGACTGCAGGATTGGGATGTGGAAATACGCATCCTGCAAGTCGAGCGACACCATCCAGTCTTCTTCTAGCAGTGCTTGAACTACCTGTGCAAGGGTGAGCATCTTGAATTTCTCTAGTTTCAGATAGAGATTCAAAATCCTGAGATCCAGGATTGGACGAAGTCTGCCATCCTTTTTGGGTATCAGAAAATACCGGGAGTAGCATCCTTGACCCCTTTCCTGCTCTGGGACCACCTCTATTGCACTCTTCCTTAATAGTGTCTGCACTTCCTCCTATAGAAGTAACAGATGTTCCTCCGTGCAAAATCCTAGGCAAGGAGGGTAATTGGGATGGAATTCCCGAAAGGGAAGGGCATACCCATTTTCTACGAGATTGAGAACCCAAAGATCTGATTTAACCGATTCCGAATCCCATAGAAAGTAGGTAAGCCGACCCCCCACCGGACCCACATGATCCTGAGTAGCGGATCTAGGGCTGCTTTTCGGAGGCTGGGGGTTGGAGGAGGTAGAGGAGGAAGAGGCTTGACGACCTCGAGGTCGAGCCCTTTGTCTTCCCCTATATGTCTTGTACATTTGATTCTGCTGCTGCTGCTGCTGCTGCTGCTGCTGCTGCTGCTGGTGACCTTGCCGAAAGTTGCGAAAGGAAGAGCGTCCAAAGCCTCTGAACCTCTTGGCTGTAGAACCTCTGACTTGAAGCCCTAAAGATTTGGAAGTAGCCCTACTGTCCTTAAATCTTTCTAAGGCTGTATCAGCCTTTTTGCCAAAGAGACCAGATCCATCGAACAGCAGATCCAGCAAAGCAGCTTGAACATCTGCTGAAAAGTCTGAAGATTTCAGCCAAGCCGATCACCTTGTGGCATCTGCAGTGCCCATAATACGTGCCACTGAGTCCGCAGTGTCCAATCCGCTTTGTATCACCTGGCGTGCCGCTGCCTGTGCGTCAGATAACACCTCCTCAAAATCCTCCTCAAAATCCTTCCTGTTGTCATCAGTGATCTTAGGAGCCAAAGAAAGCATAGAATCCATAAGAACATACACATACCTCCCCATAAGGCAAGTGGCATTAGTTGACTTCAACGCCATACTAGCAGAGGATAAGGTCTTTTTATCCACCTGATCTTGCTTCTTGGCATCCTTATCACCAGGCACTTGAGGAAAAGCACTCATAGTCTTTTTAGAACAGGCTGCTTGAAGGCACATGTTTTTGGTCTTTCACTCAGTTCAGTGTTACACTCCAAAGGTGAAGAATGACGGATCACAACCTTTCTTTTCGCTATAGTGAGGAACTATGTGTTGAAAGCCAGTCTAGGGGCTTCACAAGTGTACTCTGGCTCAGATGATCAGAATATCACTGCTTCCACTGAGACACGCTCAGCCCCCAAACACTTGGTAGCGATGCACAAGGAAGGAAGAAACAGGCAATATCATCCATCTAGCCCGTTAAGTACAGCTGTCAAGAGTATATTCCGGGTACTTGTATTACTTTTATCAGTCTCCATCTCACACTCCCAGAGGAGAAGGCAATGCACCAATACAGCTCCGTTAGTGAGGCACCACAACCAAAAAGAAGAGGGGGAGCCACAGGGTATCACTTTCAGTTCATTTTTCAAAGCTAATGTAGTAGATGCCCCCTATTGAGTCTTTTATTTATAAAACCATGAATGAAGATTCGTTAAGTTGATCAGCAATTCACTAACTCTGCAGTGAATCTCAAACCTTCCAGCAGAGCTTGCACACTCCTCTTCATCCAAGCCCTAGTGACAATACAGCTGCAAATGACAGAAGAGGCAGACAGTCACTGTGTACCATTGGGGCATCTGCTGCAACCTCCTCCAGAGCCACTTTCAGGCACAATTTATAAAATAAACAGCATGGTGGTAAGTGCATAAACCTTCTCTCCCACTGCACAGTAGAGCATATAGCCAATTGTCTAAGCTCCCCATTTCACACCACTGATTGTCTGAACTTTATAGAGCCTGAAATTTAAAAAAGAAAGAGAAATCCATCCACATTCCAAACAGTTTTTTTCAGAACAAATCCAGCTGACAGACCCGAGGTGTGAGAAGTTGTCCTGGTATATGATGTCCACTATTCTAGTGCGCACCTTGCACCAGTCCAAATGGCCCTTATTGATGGTAGGTTGTAAATTCAACCTTATAAAAAGCTATCCTAGTGGTAGCTGTGGAGAGCAGCCTTCAGGGTAAGACTTAAAGGCAAGTTAAGCTAGTTGTTTTACCAATTATAATCTCGTGAATGATCAAATGAAAGCACACCACACAAGGTATATATCAAATATATATGTATTTACTTTATGAGGTCAGAGGTAAAAGTACAATACAAGGAACTTATTTTGCATACGATAAGTTGCACAGTATATGTTATGCCCTAGGGGCCTCAAAAACCATATACTAAAATAGTGGTATAAAAACCATGTGAGAGTTAGAAAGCAGGCCTAGGGCCTGTAGAACTGCTGAGGCTACCTAGAACCACTAAAGGTTAGGATGCAGGAGGACCACGGGGGACGCGTGCAGTGTCTAAACACAGCCACGGATCACCATTGACTTTCTATGGAGAACAAACAAGTTACAATCTTAAATATTAAGGGCACTTCTAGGTGAACTACGATGGAACCCTTTTAGACTAGGACACTTCGAGAGTCAAGACCCAAAGGAGCACCAGAGTACTCGTGTTACCTGACCCAGGGAATCCGGGTGCGTAGGTGTCTTTTGGTGTCGGGTTTCGTCGTCGATTCCAATGGAGAGCTGCGAAGAAATGCTGCAGGCAACCAGAGGAAAACTGTCCGGTTGGATCCAAGGGTGGATCAGAGATGTGAAGAACCTGAAAGCAGAGGAGACAGAATCTGGGTCACTAGCCAGTGACCAGGATGGCAAGGAGAAGATGCCAGCTGATGTCGGGTGCTTTTAGGTGAAAGAGGTAAAGCTTGTCTCTTCAACCACAGGAACCAAGAGGTGTCGACAACAACCAGGAGCTGGATTCTACCTGTCCCATAAAGGATCTAGTTGACTGCAGTGTCGGAATCTGAATCGGACCCAACAAGCCTTAGCAACGGCAATCCATGCAAGATGTCAAGAGTGGCTTTGGTGCAAACCAGCAAGGTCTGAGGGACTCCTCCTTTGGAGAGGAGTGTGAGAAAGTCTGGAGCAACAAAGAAAGCTCAAGAAATCAAAGATGGCTCTTCCTGGAGGTTCGCTAGCCAACGGACTAGGAACCGCGAAGGGGCCTCCAGCGGAATTGCACAAAGCTGGCCCACGGGACACTCGTGGAGTGTAGGCCTCTGAGCTTCAATGCAAAAGGTGCTCGGGCAGGGGCTTCAAATATTCCAATGCACAACTTTGGAATACCTCAGGAAGTAGGTGCAGTTGCAAAGATGCAGGCTATCCAGGAGTTCCGGTCCCACGTCTCTCGTGTCCGCTACGGGTCTCAGCTTTGCTGGGAGCGCAGGTCTGTGTCAGAGATGTCTGAAAGTCCATGTCCTGTGTCTCAGATTCTTCAGGATCCGGCGGGAGCCTCCTAAATGCAGACTGGCAAAGATGCTGTTGGTGCCTGTTTGGACAGGGTAGTCAGTCCTTGACCACAAGGGAGGTTTCTTCCGTCTTCCAGTCGAAATGGAATGTCGAAGGTCCAGGAATTATGTATCAGAGTTTTGTCCAGGGTACTCTAAAGTACTATGGACTGGGGTTCTATACTTATAGAGAGTTTAGGGGTTGCACTAACTTTAAAGTCCCTCCTATGGGTGGACCTGGGGAGGGGGTGGTTACACCCCCTTCCCCTTTGTCCAGTTTCGTGCCAGAGCTGTGGCTGAGTGCCCCAGCAACCGGTTTGACCTGGGAAATGCATGGAGCACCTTGTGTGCCACAGACAATGTCTGAAAAGCATTAATTGAATGCAACCCACCCTGCCCCAATACAGTAAAGCCTGTCTGGGGAAGTGCTAGCACCTCCCTGGACAGGAAACCTATTGTCCAGGCCTCCCCTGATCTGCTGAGCCTCTAACCCTCCATGCCCCATTATACACTAAGGACTTATAGGTAAAGTGTCCCCCTTGACCCTATTATCTACTAGGGACACATAGGGTCTGTCATTTCCAATTTTAGGGGTACCCTATTACATGTACCTTCTTAAACATAGCTCAGGGCCTGGCCCAGGTTAACAGAGCCCAGCTTACAGCCAGAGTCAGTTACCACTGGTAGCTTTCAGCAAAACATGTGGGTGATCAGGGCAAAGGATGACTTTCTAACATTCCCCCCTCCAAACGAAAGGTGATGGTTAACTAACCTGCACCCTGGTAGACCTCATCAGCTAAGTGGAAAATCTTGGAAAAACCATCCGCATTGGCATGGGCATCCCTAGAACTGTGTTCCACTGTGAAGTCCATCCCCTGTAGAGAAATTGACCGCCTCAATAGCTTGGGATACTCCTCTCACATCTGCCTGAGGCACCTGAAAGGTCTGTGGTCAGTTTGAACACCAAAGTGAGTACCAAACGAACAAGTTACTTACCTTCGGTAACACTTTTCTGGTAGATACAATATCTGCCTGTGGATTCCTCACCTTGTGAATATCCCCCTTGCGTCAGCAACATTCGGAAATTATTTTGTAGCTTCGCACAGACGACGTCATAGAGGCACGGCATCGCACGCGACTGCAGTGACGTCACCGACACTACAATAGGCCCACGCCGGTGTGATGACATCAGTTCCGCCCTTTTTTCCGTGCCTTCGAGGCACACGGACGGACCAATGACAGTAGACATATACACAGTATACGCAGTACAAGTATCAAGGTAACACACACAGTGTGAAGCAAATGCAAATAAACATTTGAAATAAACAACACCTTGACAATAAAGTAAATAAATTACAGTAACTCTGACATAGAAGAGTGGACAACGGGGAGGCGGGTGGGTCAGTGAGGAATCCACAGGCAGATACTGTATCTACCAGAAAAAGCGTTACCGAAGGTAAGTAACTTGTTCTTCTGATAGATACATCTGCCAGTGGATTCCTCACCTTGTGAATAGAGTCCCACAGCAGTCCCCACTCCCGGAGGAGGGTGTCCACTCTTCTACACCAGAAAATCCTGGAGGACAGAGCGCATAAAGTGGTCATCCTCCTCACCTCAGTGTCCAAGCAATAATGCTTTGCGAAAGTGTGGAGGGAGGCCCAAGTTGCGGCTCTACAAATGTCCTCAACCGGCACACCTCTTGAAAGTGCAGATGTCGAAGACTTAGCTCTAGTAGAGTGAGCCCTAATACCCTCTGGAGGTTCCTTACTGGCCAAAGAGTAGCAGATCTTTATACAGAGGATGATCCATCTTGAAAGAGTCCTCTTATGTACCGCTCTTCCTTTCTTGCAGCCAGCAAACCCGACGAAGAGCTGGTCATCAATTCGATAGTCTTTAGTTCTATCAATATAAAAACTCACCGCCCTCTTGAGGTCCAGACGTGTAGTCTCTCCTTCTCCTTGGAAGGGTGAGGGGGAGGATAAAAGGTAGGAAGGGTAATGGATTGACCTAGGTGGAAAGGAGCCACCACCTTAGGAAGAAAATCAGCCATGGTCCTGAGAACCATTCGATCAGCATGAATGGTCAAGAATGGGGGCTTGGAACTAAGAGCTTAAAGCTCACTTACCCTCCTTGCCGAGGTAATCGCAACCAGGAAGACTGTCTTAAAGGACTAAAGCCTCATGGGACACTTGTGCAAGGGTTCGAAGGGAGAACCCATCAAGTATGTTAAGACAAGATTTAAATCCCACTGAGGAACAATAAAAGGAGACGGAGGGAACTTATTTGTGAGACCCTTCAAAAACCTCAAAACCACAGGAGATTTGAAAAGAGAAGGCTGGTCCAGCAAACAGAGAAATGCCGACAATGCCGAAAGATAACCCTTTAGCGTAGCAACAGCAAACCCTTGCTGCGCCAAAGAAAGATCAAACTGTAGAATATCAGATATATGAGCTTTCAAAGGGTCCACTGACTTCTCCCCACACCAAGAGACAAATTTTGACCATCTATAAGAATAAATGGATTTAGTGGAGTCACGACTAGCCGATAATATGACATCCACCACGTCGTGTGGGAGACAAAAGGAATTCAGGTTGCCCCGTTCAATCTCCAGGCATGAAGGTGTAATGTCTGGAGGTGGGGGTGTAGAACCTGCCCCTCCATTTGAGAGAGGAGATCTGCCCTGAACGGCAGACGGAGCGGCGGGCGAGAGGAGAGGTGGAAAAGATCCGTGTACCACACCCTTCTTGGCCAATCCGGGGCAATTAATATGACTTGGGCCCGGTCTTGGCGAATCTTCCTCAGAACCCGAGGAATCAAAGGTATGGGAGGAAACGCGTAAAGGAGTTGACTTTCCCAACTCAACTGAGACGCGTCTCCCAAGGCTCCTTGCATCGGATACTGGAGACTGCAGAATGACGGGCAGTGAGCATTCTCGCGAGTGGCGAACAGGTCCACCTGAGGAGTCCCCCACGTCCGAAAGATGAGATGAACCACCTCTGGGTGAAGCCTCCACTCGTGGTCGGCGAGAACTGCCGACTGAGACTGTCTGCTCGCACATTCAGAACTCCGGCCAGATGATTTGCCATCAGACAAATCTGATGGTCCTGAACACAGGACCGGAGGCGCAGAGCCTTCCTGCAGAGACACTGCGACCCCACTCCTCCCTGCTTGTTGATGTACCACATCGCGGTCGTGTTGTCCGTCAGGACTTGAACCGACAGAGCGCAAAGGGAAGGGAGGAAGGCCTTGAGCGCCAAACGTATCGCCCGCAATTCCAGAAGCTTGATTTGAAGCAACCTTTCCTCTGGAGACCAAAGACTGACCTCCAGATCCCCCAGATGAGCACCCCACCCTAGAGTGGATGCATCCATTATCACTGTGGTCACCGGAGGAGGTAGATGAGAAGGCTTTCCCTGAGACAGATTGCCTTCCACACTCCACCAAGACAGATCCGCCGCAGTTTCTCTGGAGATCCTCACAGACTCCCTGAGATCTCCGTTGTGTTGATACCGCTGCCTGCGGAGGCACCACTGGAGCGCCCTCATGTGGCAGCGTGCATGGTTGACCAACAGAATGCAGGAAGCCATCAGACCGAGCAGGCGAAGGACCCTCAGGACTGGAACGACCGCTCCAATGTAGAATAAAGGAATCATTTCCTGTATGTCGCGAATCCTTTGAGATGGAGGGAATACACGACATACAGTTGTGTCCAATACAGCACCTATGAACAGGTTGGGCTGGGAGGGCACCAGGTGAGACTTGGGTACATTGATTGAAAAACCCAACCGGTACAACAACTGAGTTGTCTCCTGCAGATGCTGGAGCACTTTCTCTGATGACTCTGCCTTGATCAGCCAGTCGTCCAAATAGGGGAATACTGGAATCCCCGACCTTCTGAGATGTGCTGTCACCACCGGCATCACCTTGGTGAAGACTCGAGGCGCATTAGTAATTCCAAAGGGAAGGGCTGCAAACTGATAGTGTTGCGATCCCACCGTAAAACGGAGATACTTCCTGTGCGACTGCAGGATTGGGATGTGGAAATACGCATCCTGCAAGTCGAGCGACACCATCCAGTCTTCTTCTAGCAGTGCTTGAACTACCTGTGCAAGGGTGAGCATCTTGAATTTCTCTAGTTTCAGATAGAGATTCAAAATCCTGAGATCCAGGATTGGACGAAGTCTGCCATCCTTTTTGGGTATCAGAAAATACCGGGAGTAGCATCCTTGACCCCTTTCCTGCTCTGGGACCACCTCTATTGCACTCTTCCTTAATAGTGTCTGCACTTCCTCCTATAGAAGTAACAGATGTTCCTCCGTGCAAAATCCTAGGCAAGGAGGGTAATTGGGATGGAATTCCCGAAAGGGAAGGGCATACCCATTTTCTACGAGATTGAGAACCCAAAGATCTGATTTAACCGATTCCGAATCCCATAGAAAGTAGGTAAGCCGACCCCCCACCGGACCCACATGATCCTGAGTAGCGGATCTAGGGCTGCTTTTCGGAGGCTGGGGGTTGGAGGAGGTAGAGGAGGAAGAGGCTTGACGACCTCGAGGTCGAGCCCTTTGTCTTCCCCTATATGTCTTGTACATTTGATTCTGCTGCTGCTGCTGCTGCTGGTGACCTTGCCGAAAGTTGCGAAAGGAAGAGCGTCCAAAGCCTCTGAACCTCTTGGCTGTAGAACCTCTGACTTGAAGCCCTAAAGATTTGGAAGTAGCCCTACTGTCCTTAAATCTTTCTCAGGCTGTATCAGCCTTTTTGCCAAAGAGACCAGATCCATCGAACAGCAGATCCAGCAAAGCAGCTTGAACATCTGCTGAAAAGTCTGAAGATTTCAGCCAAGCCGATCACCTTGTGGCATCTGCAGTGCCCATAATACGTGCCACTGAGTCCGCAGTGTCCAATCCGCTTTGTATCACCTGGCGTGCCGCTGCCTGTGCGTCAGATAACACCTCCTCAAAATCCTCCTCAAAATCCTTCCTGTTGTCATCAGTGATCTTAGGAGCCAAAGAAAGCATAGAATCCATAAGAACATGCACATACCTCCCCATAAGGCAAGTGGCATTAGTTGACTTCAACGCCATACTAGCAGAGGATAAGGTCTTTTTATCCACCTGATCTTGCTTCTTGGCATCCTTATCACCAGGCACTTGAGGAAAAGCACTCATAGTCTTTTTAGAACAGGCTGCTTGAATGACCAGACTCTCAGGTGAAGGATGAGACGTCAGAAAAGCTGGGTCTTCAGGTGCGACCCTGTACCTTCTCGACACACTCTTGGAAACTGCCGGTGCTGTTAAAGGCTTTTTCCATACCTCCATAATAGGCTCCATTAAGGCTTCATTAAACGGAAGCAATGGTTCCACCACCGAGCTGGGCGAATGTAAAACTTCTGTAAGAAGATTGGACTTAAACTCCACTGTTGGCAAAGTCAATTGCAGAAGTTCTGCTGCCTTCCTCCTCACCATATGATAAGGCTGAACGTCCTTTGAAGGCGCATCAGAACTGGACGGTAACTCCCACTCCGGAGAAAAATCCAGGCCACTAGCATCAGCTAGATCCTCAAAGCAGTCATCTTCCAGTTCACCTTCCTCCATATCAGGATGTAACTCCATAAACCTCTGCTCCTCCATAAGGAGCTGTGCCTCCCTCCTGGACCTCTCCTTAACACGCCTCGCAGCTGGATCCACCAACGACTCCGACGGAGTCGGAACCAACGTCGGCATACGTCCGATGTTCCAGTAGGTTAACCTCGAGTTCGAACTGGAGCGGGCGACGACCTCGGCGGACATCCTCAACACGCGCAAACTCAAATGGATCTATTTTTTGGACTCAATTGACACTGGCCTTAATAACCATGACAGTTCATTTTCAAAACTGGCTAAATTGCCTTGAGATCCCCTCTATTATGATACAGGGCCCAGCATAAAAACACCCCCCCCCCTGCATGATTTTTGATACCACACTTTAGTGGGGCTGCCTCCCATTTGAGACATACCATTCTCTCTGCCTCTGTATCAACTAAATTAATGATTATATTATCATTTTCTGTATCAGCTAAATGGCCTTTACCCTCATGTATGAGAGGTCCGCCATATCCATGTAATTATGTTTTATCTAAGGAATTGAGATATACTTCTTTGCCTATGTATCTACCATTGTTTCCTTATCAGTCAAATGTGCCTTACCCTCGTGTCTGAGAGGTACGCCATACTTATACAAACATGCCATGTTTAAATGTCTGCGGAATTTTGACCCCATAGTCCTAATTAGCGACTATACATCTGCTTTGTCCCTTGCTCTGAGGTGATAATCGGATATAGCAATTTTGCTCAACTATGAAGTCGTTCCTATTTTACATCATTGAGTGTTTTTCCACATTACGTGTTCTGGTCACTCGATGTTGTTATTTATTGTACTTTGATGCGGGCGCACGCATTATTGATATTATACACCCCTTGATCTATCAATGCGCTGCCCTTTTCATTATTATATAAATATCCTTTTGAATCCGGTCCGGGCTGTAACGAGTGTTGAAACTAGTTTCACTGACACCCATAGTCTTTTCTGGAGCTCCATTTACTGCCCTGACTCAACGTGACACTATTGCCATGGTGATATTACTAACAGGAAATTTGGCTTGCGTCAATGTCCTCGCACGGAGCCGTCCGATTCATTTGGCATCAGTAAGTAGTTTGTACCTTTCCACACTGGACCATTCTTACTTATGAATCGTTCCATTGGTCATCTTCTGAATGGTACCCGTTTTTCCTTTTACTAGAATTGATTGTGGATTCATCTCCCGCGTTCCCGACTCTGTATGGAACACGGCTCAGTATCGGATTAGCGTTTCCCTGTTTATCGGTAAGCCCCAGCTTGTCGACTCCGGCATGCTCGTACCTTACATATGCTGTTTAACGCTCGGTACGCCTTGGTGTTAACTAGTCCGCATATGTTACTTTTAGATGCGGTCCGTCTACAGGCTACGCCATAAATTAACGACCTATTTGAGGATTCTTACCCATAGGTAAGCCCGCTCCTCTCTTTAACCACTGTGACAGACCTTTACCAATTGGCCGTAATCAGTTTGTAATATATATGTTATATTGCAGACACATCCCAGAGGAACGCTGCTTTCAACAGAACTTCGTCTATCTAGTTCCACCTCAACTAATCTCAGGTACCCCAGCTAGATTACCTTTGGGTGTCTTTTACCTTGACTCAGTGGCTCCTCCACCCAACGTGCCAGTTCTCTGACCCTCACGCTCGGGTCTATTTCTAACTCTGTGTGATTTGTTTTTACTGTTCTATTATATTAATGGGCAATATAATTCATATGTCCATTCTAATGGAGACCTAACGACATATTAGTAAAGTCATTACGATGCACAATACCCTTACTTGTAGGGTCATAATAGGATGCAATCATGATCGTACTAACTTCACTATGATTTATAATTATATAGATGTCCCATCGATAATCCACTAAACACTATGTCTTCATTAATGTATATCTACCGATGTGATTACTTATGAGGCTGGAATTATACCCCTCTAGTAACAATATTTCCTTGTACCCACCTTGATTAGGTTACCTGCCCCCCTACCCCCTGTTTGGTCCTGATGAAGACCCCGCAGCAAGGATATAACTATTCTCTGCATTGATAAGAGGGTCGAAACGTCGACAACTGTTTCTCTCGTGTCAACTTCACGCCACCATTTTTTACATTAATTGTATTCTGTGAAGTATGTTTTTTCCAATGAAGTTTGCCAAAACAATTTTGTCTGTTTTGGCTATGTAATTAATTGCCAATTTTGCTCGACAGTTTGAATTTACTGTCACACATTCCTATCACTTCCTCATTCTCACCTTGATCACTTCCTCCCTTCCTCCCTGGGACACTGTATGACCGTAAATACATCTGATAATTTGCTATGTATATTCATTACACCCAATCCCTCAGTGAATTAAAAATTTGTGGATCTATTTGTTGTTTTGATGATTAATTCTTTGAACTGCGTATATTGTTTTTTGTCTACACTGGGACCCCTTCCTACTTGTAATAGGGCGGTGGTAAGTGTACCTCCACCGTGGGTTTAGCTGTCTGCTGAACTTCCAAACTCATAATAAGGCCCATAGTCTCTTCGAGAGCGTCAAACACCCTCTGACACTTTGGGGTGCACATATTTTTCTTTGGCCTCTTCTTAAAAGTAAGTTCCATCAGGGGACCCACAATGGTCTTATAGTTCTGAACAAATCTTCTATAGTACACAGTCGGACCAAGGAATGCCACGACCTGCGTCTGGGTAGTAGGACCTGTCCAAAATGTTTGGATTTGGGCTGAAGAGGTTGTACTCGGCCCCACCTACCAGGTTGACCAGGTATACCAACAAACGTTGCTCTATTTGGCACTGGCTGGCCTTAATAGCCAGACCTTCCTGCTGCACGGCCTGAAGCAATTCCCTCAGGTAGTTTAAGCGATCCTCCCAGGTGGAACTATACACAGCTATTTCATAAAGATAATCTTCACTGAACTGCTCCAACCCAGACAGGATCCTGTTCACCAACCTTTTAAAGATGACAGTGGCATTCTTTAAGCTAAGGGGCATTACTTTGGACTGGTAATGCCCCTCTGGTTTGGAGAATGCTGACCTCTCCTTTGCTCCTTCAGTGAGGGCAACCTGCCAGTAGCCTGAAGTCAAATCAAATGTACTCAGATACTTATCAGCCCCTAACCTATCATTTAGCTTATCAGATCTAGGTATAGGGTGAGGATCAGTCTTAGTGAATGCATTTAGTCCTTCTTTCCCCCTGACGGTTAGGTTTCGGCACCAGCACCGCTGGGCTGGCCAATGGACTATCAGAGGGCTCAATCACTCCCAAGTCCAGCATCTTAGCCACTTCAGCCTTGCTTCTGGCTTTCACCTGGTCAGACAACCTGTACAGTCTATTTTTGACAGGTGGGCTGCTACCAGGGTCAATGTGGTGAACACACCAATCAGTTATACATGTGGTCAAAGACAATAGACCAGCAAACTGCATCAGCACCTGCTTGCAGTCTCTGTGCTGCTGGCCTCTCAATTTGGTGGAGAGTATAACTCCCTCCACTGACCCATCTTGCACATTGTTGGAGAGGAGGCTGAGCACTATTTCAGTCTCTTCCTCTTTTCCCTCTTCTGTGACCAGTAACATGGTCATGTCTGCCCTGGCATGGTAGAGTTTCAACCTATTGACATGAAGGACCCAATGAGGGTTCCTGGTGGTAGTAAGGTTGACCAGGTAGGCAACCTCACCCATCTTTTTCTTGATTAGATAGGGTGCAGTCCTCTTGCCATGGAGGGCCCTAGGAGCTTCAGGCTCCAACACCCACAACAATTGTCCTGGAGTATACTCAAGCATTGCAGCCTTTTGATCATGTCAGTGCTTCAAGAGCTCCTGGCTGGCCTCAAGTTACCTGCCTGCCTTGTACATGTACTCTCGCATGCGAGATCTCGGGCCTAGCACATAGTCAAGCACATTGTCCTTTGCTTCCTTGGGAGGATTCTATAAGAACTCCATCAGCGTCCACAGTGGCCTCCTCACAGGGTGCCCAAACAGCAGCTCCAAGGGGGTGAAACCAACCCCTTTTTGTGGGACTTTCCTGTAGGCAAGCAGTAGGCATGGGAGGAGAACATCCCATCTCCGCCTGAATTTGTCAGACAAAGCATTTATCATGCCCTTTAGGGTCTTATTGAACCTTTCCACCAAACCATTAGCCTGGTGGTGGTATCGGGGGGGGGGGTAACCTTGTTGGTAACACCACATTCACCCTACATGGCTTTCATATATATTTGGACATGAATTTTGTGCCCCTATCTGAAATATTCTCCTTTGTGAGCCCCACTCTAATGAACACACCAAGAAGGGCCCTGGCCACTGAAGGAGCAATGACTGTTCTGAGGGGCATTGCCTCAGGGTATCTTGTGGCATGGTTCATTCCCTGATGGAGTTGGGGGTACTAGAGGACCAACAATATCCACCCCACCCTCTTAAAGGGAGTCCCAGCCACTGGCAGTGGTATCAAGGGAGACTTTGACTTGTCCCCTGTCTTGTCACAAGGCTCAAAGGTCACAGGAGCTACAGAACTTCTTCAACTTCTCAGATATAGGGGGACAGTAGAAATAGTTCACCAACCGGTTCCAAGCTTTGTTCTGTCCCAAAATACCTGCTTACTCAAAGTCAGGATTACCTCTCTTAACATCTGGGGCAGCACCAAACTCCTGGTGGCCTCTTCCTTGAGGTTTCTGGCCTCTGTATAGAGCAGTGCTTCTCCCCAGTATATTCGGTGAAACCCACTATCACCCCCTTCCTCTTGATTTAAGGCAATCTGGCTCAAGCCCTCAAAGGTGGGATAGTCTCTCTGCCCCTGAAAAAACTCCTCTCTGGAGAGTCGACCATTACCTGTCAGTTCTGCCACGACTGACAGGTCCAGCAGGGATAAAGTCCCTTCCTCAGAGGCCAGATCCTCCCCCTTGGGGTCAGATTTCTACTGCACCTCTGGAGTTCCCTGGGCAGGCTCACCAGACCCAGTGCCATTGTCAATGGATGCGTGGCCCATTGTTCCAGAGTTCAAGTGTCCATCATATTCCTTTTGGCTAGCCTTTCACCTGTTAACAGCATATACCCACTCATTGAGCTGCAATAGTCTCATATGAAGCCCTCGATCCACCTCTGACCATTCAGAGTGCAGGAGAAACAATTACCTTCTGATAGCCTGTAACACCTCTCCATTCCAAATCCACCATAGCCATTGGATGGAGTTTGGTCCTGCTGTATGCATAGGTCACCTGGCGAAACTCACCTGGTCGGTTCTGCTCTTTAGACACCTATGGGTCCATGACCATCGTCACACTGACTCCTGGGTCTCTCAGAGCCTCAAACTCAGTTCCTTTGATGGTAGGCCTCTTCCTGTGCCTATCCATGCTTGGAGATAAGGCGGCCAGGTTTGCCATATTCAAATGAATGCTATATGGGATGATTGTGTCCTATGTGGGGATGGCGCTTCGCTAATGAAGATTTGCGTGTCACTGTCTTTCATTTGTTGGAATTATGGTGCTTAGGGAGGGGGTAAACATCCTCAACCCCACTAATCAGACCCAAAAAAGATCCTAAGTAAATTCCTACCATGCCAGAGCACACATAAGTAAGTAGTTTCCCTATACACATGTATCAGTGCTGTAAAATATAGTGAACAACACGATTTGATATGACGTGGCTGGTGTATTGCTCATTCCAGTTGCTCCCACCAACACGTGTTTCATCTTTGTGGGTATGTGATCCGCAACTTCCTCAGGGCTGGAAAGACATATATACATTGCGCTGTAACATAACCAATCATTTCCAGCTTAAGATATTGAAACACAGCATTGTGAGGTGTACCCACAATCCAAATGTACTGATCAATTTGCACCCCAAATTGGCTTCACAGAGAGGCAGATATCTACGGTTACATATTACCAATGTTGTACTTCAGGCATGCATAGTGCATATTCTAATTGGATTTACGTAAGATGCAGATGATCAGGTGTTTGTGTCATGTTGGTGACTGTGATACCATGTGTCATGGTGTATAATATCACCCCAATTTAAAATACAACATGTGGGGCGAACCATACCAGTGCCTCTAACATTATTTTAGTTGTGTACGCTTTGTGTCCTTTAGTGACCTTGAGAAGGGCCCTAGGCCCTAGCATACCTGAGTCACTGTAGTAAAGTTAGTGTTGCCTGAAAGTCATAAGAGGCATCTTGTTACATACCAGGCATACCAGGACTAGAAAGCTTAGAGTCCACTAAGTACTACGTAATTTCTCTTGCACACAATGAGTCAACATGAGTTCTTTTATCAGCAAATTATATAACTCTTCATGTGTGTTTATGGGGTTTCCCTCAATCCAGCCTCACTTTCTGAGTGTCTCTGAATTTCACCCTGTATTGCTTTGGGGTCTGACCAAATTTTTCAACTAAGCATCTTTTCACGTGGGTCTTGGATTGATCTTCATCCGCTCCAGGATCAATTGCCTATCTCCCCCAGATTTAGGGATTAGTTCCCACAAGAGTGAACCTCAATGCTTGTAGTAGACATCCCTCATCTCAAGGGCCCTCTCAAATGCTATGAGCCATTTGCTAATGTTGTCCCCATCTGTGTACCTGGGTATTACTCCTTTGGGGAGCTTGGAATCAAACCCCTAAACCCCCGGACACCTCAACTTCCTCTTCAATTTTGCTGCCACCATTTCTTCTTGCTTTCTTTTTCTCCCACTGTTCCCTAGTTAATTCCAGTTTCTCCTTCTCAAAGGCAATTGAAGCTAGCTGGGCCTCAGGTTCCCTCTGTAATGGACATTGGGCACCCTGTGTGGGGGATATTGCCCTCCTCCCATCATCTGGAATTATTTACCTAGTGCTGGAAGCAATGGAGGAGGCATAATCATCACCCTCCTCCTGGGTGAGGTTGGGGAGGTCAGCCTGCCCCTCTTCTTCATTCTCTGGGGCTGACCTGGCCCAGGCCTTCAGGGACCTAACCAACTCTGCCTTCCTTAGTAGTAGGTAATATGTATCCAAACCTCTGAACATGAAATGTTGGAAAGTAGATTATTGGTAGGGGTAAGTATACAAATACCAATAGCAATAAGGCCACCAACACGATATAGAGTCCAGTAAAGATCCCAGTAAATTAGTTCATTGCTCAACCCTTGGTAGCTGACAACGAGCAGTCAAGCCTAATTCAAGAGGCAGAAGTGTAAAGCATTTACAAACACCAATACACCATATAAGTAAGACACAAAATACATTAAAAATCACACACCAATTTATAAATACAAGTTATATTTGTATGAACAAATGGACAACAACTCAACAAAAATCCAATGTAGAGAGCTGGAGATATGAATTTCTAAAGATTAACCACTTTATAGTGCTTAAAAACCTATACGCTACTTTAGGACATCAGGGGCCATTTAAAAGCTATGCACGGCGCAATGAAGGAAAATGCGACGCTTCATGAGGAATGTGCTACCCCAAGGGAAGCCTTAAATTTGCGCTGCCTGGGGCACTGCATTCTTATAAAAAGAGAGCAGCTGCTTTGAAGCTGCTTTGTGTCTTCACAGTGCAGGCGGCAACCCGCCTGCACTTTTCTTTTTTTATTTTATTTATTGAGTTATATCCATGAAATACAAACATCAACACAGTACATTGATAACATTATATTTACATTGGGATAGTTATTAAGACACATACAGCCAGTTGAAATGTCCAGTGTTTCTCAATACTGATTAGTGGGAATTGTACACAATTCTCATGTCAGGGTCTCAATGTCAATGTATCATTGTGTGCTCCCACCCCCAAAAACAGGGGGGATCTAAAGCAAGTAAGGAAAGAGAAAGGAGAGAGAAGTGGGAATAGAGGGGTGGAGGGTGCTCTCTGGCCTCCGGGATGGCATGTGTTCAGGCTATCTGAGTGTTCGCTATGCGTGGGCTGGTGGGCAGGTGGGCTTCACAACCGCCCGCATCTCCCTACCCATCTACTCTGGGAGTACCAGCTTGGTCCAAGGGGTGGGATCGGAGGTAGTTTTGCAATGGTTACCATATATCCCGAGGGCGGGCCTGTGCAGGCATCAGTTCCCAGAAATCAGACATTTGATCGCGGCAAAACGCCGGATCTCTGAGTCAATCCGCAACGCGCGTACATCTTCGTTGGCCCCAGCACAGCGTGATTTGCTGTTTAGCCAGCAATAAGAGCTGGGCTGCAAGTTTCCCACATTTCGTTGGCACATTGCACACATGGCCAAGCAAAGCCAGCAGAGGAGAGCACTCAAACTTATGCTCTAGCATTGCCCCCAGCACTTCGAATACCCTTCCCCAGTATCTTGGAATTCCTGGGCAGGTCCAGGTCAGGTGCAAGAATGTTGCATCCGGCCCCCGACACCGTGCACAGTGCACATCCCCACTCAGACCAGCTCTTTGCAGCCATGCAGGGGACCTATATAGTCAATGTGTAAACTTGAAGTGAATTAATTTTATTCTGTAATTAGGAGAATACTCCCTGGCCTGAGCGCAGCAGTACGTTAATTTATCATCCCCCAAGGGGATCCCCAGTATCTTCTCCCACTCGCTTCACACCAGGGGTACACCTATAGGTCCTGTGCGCTGCATACCAGAGTACAGCCGGGTGATGAGTTTGTGCGGCGATGGGTTCCCCAGAAACTCCTCCAGCACCTGGAATGTTGGGGGTGCTATCAGGAAGGAGGCAAAGAGGCCGCGCATTGCCACTCGAAGCTGGTAGTATGTCATTCTGAGAAGTAGGGCCATGTCTTCTCCCTCATGCGCTTGTCTAGTGATATGAAGGAGCCATCGGGAAATGCGTTTCCCTTAGTGTGGAGCCTGAGCTTCCTCAATATCTGCAATACGCCTGTCTCTGCTGCGAAGGTATCGAGGGGGTATACATTGTCTCAAGGCGTGCTCTAAGCCTTAGTTCACGCCATGCCCAAACTGTGCGGCCAACCGTATTCACCTCTGAACGTGGCCTGTGCTGTGGCCTGTAAATGGTCAGATGTAATGGCGTTGGGGCAGCCTGGTCATGTTCAGGTGAGGTATGCACCAGGAACGGAGTTGGGAATATCCAATGGAACCCTAACTGGGACTGCACGCAATAATAATATAACTCCATGTCTGGGGCCCCCAGCCCTCCCTGTTCAAATTTCAGAGTCAGAGTCTCCTAGGCAATCCTGAGCTGCTTACCAACCCAGGCGAGAGTGATCAAGTTCGAGCGCAGCCTACACCTAAAAGCAGCGCTGAGAGGGAGTGGAAGATTGATAAAGACGTACAAAAACTTAGGGAGCACCACCATCTTTCCTTTGGCTAGTCGCCCAGCAAGGGATATCGGAAGTTTCATCCAGCAGCTTAACTGACTCTCAAGTCTGTCCATGAGTTTCCTGTAGTTGTATCACCAGAGCTCTTCGATGTCTCGGCTGAGCCAGATTCCCAGATATTTCACTGCTGTGTCGGCCCAACTAAGTGGGAATTGTGACTGGACCAGGTCTGTGTCTAAGGTCAGCAGGAAGATGATTGTTTCCCCAAAATTTATGGTGATGCCGGATAGGCCACCAAATTGAATCATTTCTCAGATTAAAGGATCAAGATTCTCTCAGGGGCGCTTAACATACAGGATTATATTGTGTGCGTACATGGATGCCAGAACCATCCTTGGGACAAATGCCAAACCATGATGAGCGTGGTGCTGTCTTAATTTGCCAGCCAAAGGCTCCATGGCTATGGCGAAGAGAATGGGGGATTGCGGCCACCGTGTCTCGTGACAGAGGTGAGCGCGATGGGGGAAGAGATTATGCTATTTATTTGGAGCCCCGCCGTCGGTGCAGAGTAGAGCAGAGCAACTTTGTTTAAGAAGGAGGGACTAACGCTGATTCAGGAGAGAAGTGCGAAAAGATATGGCCATTCCAAGGTGTCAAAAGCCTTAGTGGCATCAAGGAAAACCACAGCAGCCGGGAGTGAAGATTCTATCTCCTACATTATCGCAAAGAAGGTACAGGGGTTGTGTGATGTGCTACTTCCAGGGACAAAGCCACACTGGTCAGGTCTAAGCAATGTGGGCAGCAGTGGGAGTAGCTGAGTCGCTAAACCCACCTGCAATTTGAAGGGGAGATCCCTTGCAGGTGGGTTCAGTGAGTGACTGCATCCACCTGCAAGAGGATGTCTCTGGGGTCCATGGGACCCCTTACCCCTCCAGAGGCAGCCATCAGGGGGCACACTGACAGTGCGCCACCTTTTAAGTGGCGCACTGTTAGTGCGCCTCCTGAGAGCCTCTTTGCCTCTGCGTCTACGTCTGTAATACGAATGGGCATAGAGGCAAAGGAATTGTCTCTTTTGTATGGGGCACACCCCCATGTAAATGTGGGGAAGACCCTCAGAAGATAGCGCTAGTGTTTTATGTGTGCCAGTGCTATCGGTGTTACAGAAGGAGCTGCACAAGTGTCTGCGGCCCCTTCTCTAATACCAAAGTTCGCCAGAGCCGTGCAAAGCCGGCGCAAACTCCTGTTTTGCCTCCAGGGCACTCGTATAATACGGCCCTAGATCACGATTGACAGAGAAAAAGTCATAGTTTGAGGCCAACCGCAATGGAATGCTGGTCGGATACCTTAACAGGGAGGCCTCTGTCAAGATTTTACATTCAGAGGATTTCCTTCCAATGTCGATCGAGCCTCCACAGCCGGCTTGAATTTCTGGGAGGCCCTGGTCAAATCCTGGAACTCCTAAGCTCTGGAGCTTTCAGTGGGAGGATCCTGAAGTAATGGCTGGGTCGCGGTTGAATGTAGTCGGCTTGACTCTTGACATCGGGTCGGACACCTCATGGAGCTTTTTCACAAAAGTTCTCCAAAGTTCTCCAAACTTCAGGAGGTGCTTCCCGAAGGTCTCCTTGTAGGTTCAAGGGGCCCAATTCACAGAACTGACTTAAGACAAAATCCTAAACTTATTACCATTTTGGTATTCCCAGAAGACACTTAATCATTTTGGTATTCACAGACGGCACTTACTCCTTTCGGTATTCACAGAAGTTAGGAGTCCTAACTTTAGGTTTCCTAAATGCCTTCTGTGAATACCGAAAGTCTTAAAGTTAGGATTTTTCTCAGTTTAGGAGTAGTAAAGTTAGGACTCCTAACTTTAGGACTCCTAAATGCCTTCTGTGAATACCGAAAGTCTTAAAGTTAGGATTTTTCTCAGTTTAGGAGTAGTAAAGTTAGGACTCCTAACTTTTACTAAGTTTAGGATTTTAACTCAGATTAGTTCTGTGAATCGGCCCCAAAGCAGCTTCAGAGACTCAGGAGTTTCATCAAGGTATGCAGAGTAGTAGATGTGTCTCAAGTTGCTCCTTCTCAGAGGATGGAAAGCATGTTAACAACTGCAGCGAAAGGAACTGGACTGCCTCTAGGAAACACATACACTAGCTATTTAATCAGCTCCTTAAAACTAGGAATCATAGTATCTTGAAAATAGTGTTCGGAAATTTAAAATGCTGTACGTTTGAAGCAGGAGAACAATCCTTCACATTTGATATATAAATGAAAGAAGATACCAGTGAGGTCATTTCAAACAGTGCGATATTAGAACAAATATGTGGTAGGCCAAAGACAAAACATTTTGACAATTTGTATACAAATGTGGAGCCTTGTAGTAAAATCCCGTGCTGTGAGATAGTAATACATCAGTGATGCAATACTATCTCATAGCAACTCAGAAAACCTCTGTCTCATTGCCACCAACAAAAAGATGTTGATAACACAATGAAGAAAATATATAAAAGCATTGGGGGGCCGTTTCAACAAAATATCATGCAAAGCAACATGACAACTTATTGCACTGTGTGACAGGGAGAATGGAGGAATCCGCCATATCTACTAAAATATGACACATTTCTGCTCTCTCCCTGCACTAGCCCACTGAGTACTCTCTAGCACCAATACAGGCACACTTGCACCATGATGCAAGGGTTCCTGCATTACAGGCACACCTTCCTGCACAAAAAACAATCCTTAGAGGCATTTTCTTCTTATAGGTGTGCAGCAGAATGCAGCACGTGTAGAAAGAGGAAATAATGAGGAGAAATTAAGATATTTCTCCTCACAGTGCCTCTGTTGGGAAGGTGTACCATTTTGATGGAATCACAGGTTTACTACCCTTAGTAAACTGAGATTGCATCGAAATCTATTAGTGGATGCATGGGAATGATCATGCTCTACCCATGGAACACCTTCCCAATGCAGAGTAACATGAGGCAGCAATTTGTGCTGCGTTACATTGCTCTGGTTTTACTAAGTTATGTAGGTCCAGGCAAGGTGGCTTTGTGTGGCTTAGTAATTTTCACTCAAGTCCTTGAGTTGCCTTGTGCCACCTTGCACAAGGCAAGGGTAACACGGGCTTAGTAAATTAGGCCTACAGTGTTCTACTCCATATTGGGACTCATTTTCAAGATTTTGACTCAGGGCAGCACAATAAGCCACTTTGCTACACTTTCCTGCGTCAAACGAAAAGGGCAGGAATGTGCTGTATTTATGAGACACAGTGCATTCCTGTCCTATTACACTGCCCTGGTGCACAAATAGCTGGCTTGCGCTAACGCAGGCAGCTTTGCACCATGATGCAAGGGTATCTGTGTTGTTGTAATGATTGTTTTTGTACAGTAAGGGACACATTCCTGCACAAAAACAAAACAATCAATGGAGAATGCAGCACACATAGAAAGAGGAAAAAACAAGGAGAAATAAAGTTATTTCTCCTTGGGAAGCTTTTGAAACATTCCCATATTTACTCTATGTTGCAAATCTGAGAATGTGGCAAAATCCATGGGCGTTGCATGAGAACATCCACTGCAACGCCCATGGCACACCTCCCTGACACAGTGTGAGATAACACAGCAACTTGTGTTGCGTTGCCTTACACCATATCTAATAGGCCATGAAAAGCCATGCAGGGTAGCCTCATAGATACTATTGAGAGTCCTGCGCCACAAGAGCACCATTAAAAGTGACAATCTGGCGGCGCAGGCCTCTTGTAAATGAGGCCCCTTGTTTCCTTAAAACGCGAATTCAAGAGGTAATATCCATTGGCAAAGTAAATACCATTGCAGGGCATTAGCTCCTTATTTTGTAGAGGATGTATATGAACCTGAAGGAGGGAAAGTAGGATGTTCAGATTTCACCAACCCACAGCTCGAATAAATATAAGTTAAAAATGTAGAAGCACAGAAGGAGCTAAAATATCACAACCCGTTTCAAGGAAAGCATTCCACATAGATAGCATTTCTAAACAATGAATATAGTTCTGTGAAGGGTTCAACAGCGAGGTTAGTATTTCAGTTGTGTCAGTTTCATTTACTCAATAGTTACACTACAGATTTGTTATATAGAGGAAAAGATCTAACCTATAACGCTTGATCCGCCGAGTCTTCGTGACTTAGACTTTGAAAGTATTGCACGTTCATTGTTTTCATTAGACTCCGAGCTCTCTTTAATAAAGGAAAACATGCATTTCACTTCATTATCTTTATAATCTTAATATTAGTAATAGTATTACACAATATAGGTGAGTCCTCAAAAACAAAAATCACATTATAATGGTGAAAAGATATTAGATATATTTACTGTACTTTAATTTCATACATTTTACAACCCAAAAGTCCAAATTGAAGTTACTTAAGAAAGCTTAACGTAACAATGCTTGTTGTCAAGAAGGTAATGTTTCAAATGACAATTTTGCTAGAGACAGGAAAAAATTAAGTTCAAGATTATGAGACACTGTGTTGCTGGCAAGTCTATTGTTGTTTGGATGAGATAACGATAAGAGAATACATCTTGGACATTGCAGACGCTCTAGGACCAGCAGATGAGCACAAGACGTGAGTTTTAGGAGAACATGAGGACTATGCAAATCAGATCAATGATGAGCTGCTGAAGAAATCTGGTCTCTGTCCACAATAAAAATTCGAATCCGTTGGCACAGGCAGCACGGGACCACGCCTGCGCATAACTGGCACACTTATGGCATCTACTAGAAACAACAGCATGTTGGAAAGAATGCTTGAATTAATCTCAGCCACTGGCAATTGCTTGGGCAGCATTTCAGAATTGTGTTTTTACCCACTCTTCCATTCTAACCAGAGATAGCCTTTAGCTAATTAGTCTTCCAAAGTGCCGGATGAGGTCCACTACAAATGGGAACAAAAGCAATCCCAGACCAGTCCTGAACTGATTAGCTCTCATAAATGAGGTATAACTTGATTCCTATAGCACAGTGAGCATGGGACACACATCTCAACTGGTATGTTGCCTCCAGTAATTTGCTTGACTAAAATTAATTCAAACATTCCATCCATCACTTTTTGACTTTTTGCAGAGTGGAATTTTGGCTGGAATAATTATTTACTGGAATGTGGCCTGAGTAATTACTGGAAGCTGAGATTAATTCAAATATTTGAGTCATGATTTTATGTTTTTATTTTTATTATTTATTCATGATAAATTCATCAGTATATCAACCCTAGCCCAAATCACGTACTGATTCCTTCTTTCAACCACTTGCCAGAGCTTCCAGATCATTAAGCCCCGGATGTACTAAGCTATTTCAAAATTCCAAAAGGTCTGAGTCGCTAAATCAGAGCCTTTGTGAGCAGAAGTAGCTTTCTGATATATACCAAACCCAATTAGCGATTTGTTAAAACATTATCAAATCGAAATGTGTTTTTTTTGAGTACGTACAAATGAGCTATTTGAAAGGGTCTTGTTTAGGGTGTTCCTTTCAAATAGCCATTTGCAATGGGATGTATTAATGTTTTGCCACCAAAATCCAGTCGGATAACACTCATAATTGTACAGGTTATACAAAGGTAGTGTTTTATAAATGGAAAGTGAACTCTAGGGGATCCCTTCACCTTTGTGGATGCTGAGAAATACACTATTTAGTAGTAGGTAGAGTTCCAAAGGACAACTACTTCCTCCTTGTTTGTGAAACATTTATGTTTTCTTCAAATGCATCCCGTTTTCTTTTAAGGCGAAAAGGCTGCACTTTAAAAAAATTATTATTTAAAAACAATCACAGATTTAGGGCCCGAAACCGATGTTTTTCGGAAGGCCTCAGAATTGGATTTGTCTTTCCCAAATCTGATTCGTACCCCTTGTTTCTGCCCAAATCGTACATCGGTTCAAATGAGGAAGTACGATGCGGAGATCGCGTAAGCGACAACCGCATCGTTTCCATGACCCAAACTTTTCCTTACGACTTGTTCATAGCTGAATCATGCCGCGAAATGGAGCCGCTTATCGACTTAGCGAATTTGATGCATGAATTGGACAGCCGCTTCGCCTTGGTCTCAGCTAGACAAAACGGCTGTCGGAATCTTACTTCGGGGGCAGTAGCAGGCCCCCCCTTACCTGGGGCCCTCCAAATCTGTCACAGGGGTGTGCCCATGGGTCTCCCTGAACCTGGCATGCACAGTGGGCGAGCACCATGGGGTGCCCACCACAAGCATGCTTTTCCCCATCCACCCCTTTTTGTCTAAGGGAGCCTGTGTACGTGTCTGTACACAGGCTCCCATAGAGTTCAATGGGAGTCAGAGCTAACCGAGCCAATAAGAATGCAGCTGCATCATACTCATTCATTGGGACTCACGTATCACATTTTGCTCGGAAAGCCCTCTGGATCACAGTCATACGGAGGGCTTTCCAAGCGAGATCGGAATTGGGCCCTTAGTGGCTTGCTGTCTCAAGCAATCCATCATTCCTGTGATGCTAGTGAATTATAGGGGGTTGCAATTTGCCAACTATCACAATAACATTCACAAAGTAAGTGCAGTTGCTATCCACAGCGATTGTGTAACTTGTGAGCCAATCGATAAGTGGATCACTGACATAAAATCGGAATCAACAATATCGTGCACTAGAAATATCATGTAAAAAATATAGGGCCCGATTCACAGAATGAACTTACTACTTTTGGCATTCACAGAATGCACGTACTACTTTTGGTATTCACAGAATGAACTTACTCATTTCGGTATTCACAGAAGTTACGACTACTAACTTTAGGACTCCTAAATGCCTTCTGTGAATACCGAAAGTCTTAAAATTGGGATTTTTCTCAATTTAGTAGTAGTAAAGTTAGGACTCCTAACTTTAGGACTCCTAAATGCCTTCTGTGAATACCAAAAGTCCGAAAATAACGATTTTTCTCAATTTAGTAGTAGTAAAGTTAGGACTACTAACTTTAGGACGCCTTAATGCCTTTTGTGAATACCGAAAGTCTTAAAATTATGATTTTTCGCAATTTAGTAGTAGTAAAGTTGGGACTCCTAACTTTAGGACTCCTATATGCCTTCTGTGAATACTGAAAGTCTTAAAATTAGGATTTTTCTCAATTTAGTAGTAGTAAAGTTAGGACTCCTAACTTTACTACTACTAAATTGAGAAAAATCATAATTTTAAGACTTTCAGTATTCACAGAAGGCATTTAGGAGTCCTAAAGTTAGGAGTCCTAACTTTACTACTACTAAATTGAGAAAAATCCTAATTTTAAGACTTTCGGTATTCACAGAAGGCATTTAGGAGTCCTAAAGTTAGTAGTCCTAACTTCTGTGAATACCGAAATGAGTAAGTTAATTCTGTGAATACCAAAAGTAGTAAGTGCATTCTGTGAATGCCAAAAGTAGTAAGTTCATTCTGTGAATCCGGCCCACTGTTTAGAAAAATATTGATTTCCTATTTTTATAATGCTCAGTACAAAAATAGTGAAAGAAATATATAGTTTCACACTAATATCATTAAAAAACATATCAAAATATTGTTTATTACCTACTGGCGGTCGCCAGTAGGTAGTTATAGTTAGGATTTTTTTCAAAGTTAAATCTCAAAATTCTATTTGGAATAACTTTGGCACCGGTTGACGAATCTGCCTGAAAATTTCCTCAAAATGGCCTTGTCGAGCTCCGGTCCTTCCCTGAAAGTTTGGGTGGGATGCGTCAAGCGGGGGCCGAGATAAAAGGGGGGGCCCCAAAACGCGTTTTCCCCATGTTAATTTCCATAGGGCGGTCGACCTCACTTTTAGCCCGAACGGCTGAATGGATTTACACCAAATTTGGCAAAATTGTAGGGACTGGTAGCCCGATGTGCCTTTGCTATGTCTCAAGATATGTGCTCCAGTGGATTTTGAGTAATTTAGGTTCAAAAAAATATCTATATCTGTAAGCGCGCCCCGGTACGCGCTCCGGGGAGCGCTCCGGGCGCGACAAGCGACTTGCGCGCAGAAAGCTTAATGGTTCTTGGGTGTCTGTAAACATTTGAAACAGTCCGGAGCGGCCGCCATCTTGTGTCTCGGTAGGATCGAGACACAAGAGGTGGCCAAAACAAAGGGGGAATTGACCATAAGGGGGCAGGGTAGACCACCCCTGACCCCCTAGGTTTGATGTGGGGGCTATAAAAGAGTCCCGCTTTGCGCGGGGGGAGCGCCCGGTACGCGCACCGGTGTCTTGGCAGGGTTTTTGGCTCTATTTAGCAGTGATATAGACTTTAATCTTGCTCACATCTAGGATAGGTATTTTTAGCTTGTGTTGGCCCTTTTAAGTCCTTTCTTCCAGACCTAGAAGAGGATAGCTGTTTAATATGATGATAGATCCCTTATTCTTGACTCTAATCTGTCTATTGCCTATTGGCTTTGACATACTTGCTTGTAGTAGACATATTGGTATGGTTTATGTAGGTATTCTGACAGAGCTAAGGGGTATTTCATCCCTTTCAGGCCTACAGGCCTAGAACTAGAGGGACTCCATCTTGATGGAGCTGAGAGGCTTTTTAGAGTAAAGGTAAAGTTTATAGTTAAAGCTGTTGTTCGCCCTAAGCGAACCGGAGAGAACCGGCCAGAGCTGAATCTAATCAGGAATTGTTCCCGGGCTCAGGTCTCTAGACGAAACAAGCAGACTGGTCACTGTGGGAGCGTCTAGCGCAAGGAGCCTGGTGCATGGGATTGGTGGGAGGAAGCTGCTGGCTGGAACTTTCCATGAGGAAACAGGATTCTATATCAGTGAAGTGCAGAGGCGGAGTCAGTCAGTCGAGTAGAGTTGCAGTCGAGTTGAAGGTGGAGGAGTGGTGAGCAGTCGAGTGGAGTTGGCAGAGCGGAGAGGAGTCAAGCTGGAGTGGTAGAAGAGTGAGGAGCTGTTGGAGTAGGAGAGAGAGAGAGGGTTCAAGCTAGAGAGAGCTGAGTTGAATAGTGAGCTGGAACTGAAGGAAGCAGTCAGAAGCAGTTACTTATCAGGAGGAGGTGTGAATAGCTGGAGTCTGAAGTAATGCCTTTTAGAAGAGACGGAGGAGAGATCGTGGACTAACCTGTGGGAGCAGCTGGAGTTAATTGGACATTGGCGCAGAGACAGTCAAAATAGAGTGAACAAGCTAGTGGAATGAAAAGCATCAGAGCGGCAGAAACCATTAGAGTGAATCTGGAAGGTGGAGACAGTTCGTGGGGGAGAGGAGTCCAGTGCAAAGTGATCAGCGCAGAGGTGTATCCAAGAGTGCAGGAGAGAGAGAGAGTCTGAGATGAGCCAAGGCACAGACGAGAGAGGAACCCAGATGACAGCTAGAACAAGACTTCACACTAATTAGGTGATATTGATTCTGTCACATTAGTTTACTTTACACTTGCATCTTAATCTTGTCTTTATTCCCTAAGCTATTGTATTGCTAATCTTTTCCCTTTCAGCGGTGTGTTCTATCTATAGTCTTTGTCAGTTACATGTGAATGTGTACAGATCTGTGTAGGTGTTTATATTGTTCTAATAAAGAAACCCCCAGTTCATAGTGAACTGCAATGTGCCTTGTATTCTTGTTCAATCCAGGTAAATGTATCTCCTAGGTGGTTAGTGTTTAAATGAATGGATGAGTAACCCCAATCAGGTAAGTGGTGATCACATAAATAGGGAGCGAGTGGACCTATGATGCCAAGAATAAGAGGTACATTATATTAATTGGCTAACTCCTAATATTGTAGTAGCAAGCCCTTAGTGAATAGGGAGAGAGAGACTTCCCAACATATAACTGAAGGTGTTCATAGGAATGTGGTCGTTGTTGATATACGGCGTTAATGAGAGCACTGATTGTGTGTATACCCACAGGATTGTGGCTTGTGTAAGTGAGAGCGTTGGGGGGGATGACCAACGTGGAGGTTTGCCGGATTGCGAACCGTTTGGAAATAAGGGAGAGCACTGGGGCTGCAGACCCACGTGTGTAGACACGCCAGATTGTGTGTCATATCTGCCCCAGGGTAGATTAGTCTGGGTCTGAGTGGCCGCAAGACTATAAGGTATGAGTGTAGTGTAGGGCATGGATATCCTTAGTAATCAGTGAGTATTCTTAGTATCCCTATAGATTTAGTGGTGTTTCTAATAATATGAGCTTGTATATTGCGAGTTCCCCATCCTCAGGTAGGTACCCAGGTTCCTGGATAGATGGTCCTGAGGAGGGATGTGGTTACGTTCTGGCTGGGTTGGAGGGGCCCCTAGGGGCTGATCCCATCTAATCAGAAAATCCAGCCATAACAACCGGGGAGCGCACCGGGGAGAAATGAGAATGGCAGAGTTTAAAAATGTAATCATTTTATATAAATGGGAGGTAGTTCTGAAAAGAACTGGGTTTTTTTTCTTTTTGTTGTTTAATATTTTTTTTTATTTTTTTGAACATTTTTTGTTTTTTTTGGTTTTTATGAACTTTTTTTTAGGGAAGAAAAAAAAACTGGGAATTAACAGTGGCTCAATAGGAGCAAAAAAGAAAAAAAAAGCTACTGCTTTCTTTTTTTGCTGCAGTGGTGGTTGTCTATAGCATCATTAATGAGGGAAATACTTAGTTGCCCGTAGGTGATGGTCTTTCCACAATAAATGCAGACCATCTTATATCCACCAAATTTCTTTTGTATGTTTGGCACCATTTCGCGCCCTTCTGGTGGTGCAAAAGAAATCTCACCTGTGGAGGTGCTGGCTTGATGATCTCTGTTCTTCTGAACCATGTCCCATACCTCAGGCTGTGCCAAATTGTTAGGATGCCATCTCTCCATGTGGTGGATCATTGTATAATTCCCAAAGGAATACTTTTTATTTGGGTTGCCCCTGGAGAGGACTTTGTCGCAAATCAAACAAGTGACATGTTGGGCATTCACTTTTTTTGCCCAGCAGGGATGGAGAAGTACTCCCATATAAAATGCACTTTCACATGCCTTTCCCTAGGTTCTTCCCGCAAGAATCTCCTAGGCTGTTCTTCCTCATCATCTTCTTTCTCCTCTTCTTCAACTCCTGGAAGTATCTGGGGTGGTGGACCTTCCTTTCTGGGTGGTGGTGGTGGGGATGCACCGGCTGCAGCTACTACTGAAGCCATTTCTCTGCTCACAAATAGCTCTTGCTCTCTCAAAGAAGAAAGTAAGAATGAGGAAAAAAGGAGGGGGCTTTCATCATTTGGAGAAAAAAAAAGTTGAGAACCAATAAAAAGTGTTTTTTTCAGGTCACATGTCCCGACGCGCTTACGTTACGCGCTCCGACGCGCTTACGTTACACGCTCCGGCGCGCTTACGTTTCGCGCTCCGGGTTGTGCCACGGAGCGCTTCCGGGTGCGTTTATGCAGCGCGCCTAAAGAATGCATCAAGCGGTTACGTGATACGTCACGCTTACGCTGCGCGTCACAATGTTGTTTTCGTTCGCGGCAATTGCGCTGACGGGGCACTCACCGTTACGCGCACCGGGACGCTAAACAGAGTTGCGCTCACCGGTGCACTGCCCGGTGCGCGTAACGGGAGCGCACCGGTGCAAAATTTAAAAAAAATGTAAACATAAAAAAAATTGTATTTAATAAAAATAAAAAACATTATTCTTTTGAATGAAGTATCTATTTTACAGCTATTGATATTTGCTATTAAAAAACCATTTAAATTCACAGAAAAAAACATAGGTTTGAGACCATATATAGTTAGGTGAATATTTTAATCATACAAAACCAATGAAATTCCCATATATAGTTAGTTGCACTAACTATATATTTCGGGCACCCACAGTCCACTGCTGATGATGTCACATATTACATCATTCATGACTTGGTCAGTGACATTACTGATGACATTACTGATGACATCTCAAATGACATCACTGATGACATCACTGATGACATTTCAAATGACATCACTGATGACATCACTGATGACATCTCATTTGACATCATTGATCACATCACTGATGACATCATTCTTGTGCTAATACGATGAACCTCTTCAGACTCTAATATAACCTTAGATACACTCAGTGAATACAGATACTCACACACTGTCACTCATCCATGGAGTTACTCACACACCTAGTCAGTCATTCAAAGAATCAATCTCACCTCCATTTCCTCAACTATACAGTTATACACACCTTACTTATTCAAACATATACTAACACATATTTACTCTCTTATACAATCCCTGATACAAGTTCACAATGATCCATACAGCCACTCACACATTCACTGGCTCTCATTCATAGTTATTTATATATGCCAACTCTCACATGTACTGTGTTTTACATATGTACTTACTATGACATGTAGCATTCAGATATCCATTCACTCATCAATACACTCATGCACACAGTCAACCGCCCATGTAGCTGTTTGCACATGCACTCTTGAACTCATACACCTAGTGAATCAACTGCTCACACATCTATGCACAGAGTCACACACCTCCCAGCCACCCCTACACACACTCAATCTCCCATATAAATACTTGGGCAACCAATCAATTACACATATAGCCTCTCGTATAGCTAATGATCAACACACGCAGCAGTTTACACCACAACAGAAATACTGATGCACACATTCAGACAGTTTAGTCACTAACCCATGCATTTAGTAAAACACATTTATTTAATCACTCACTCATGTCATGAATGATGTAATATGTGCTATTAAAAAACCTATGAAATTCACTGAAAAAACCATAGGTTTCACACCAGTTATAGCTAGGAATTAGCATTTAAAAAACCTATTAAATTCACTGAAAAAACCATAGGTTTGACACCAGTTATAGTTAGCTGGAAATTTTACTGACATAAAACCATTGAAATTCCCATGTTATAGTTAGTTGGACTCATGGAAAGGGGCGACCATTCGGTCCCCCCGAACGTATGGCGGAGTACCACGATCCCCCCGGGAAGCCATCTTGGGCGGGAGGCGAGTCTCGGCTGGTATGCCCGAAGCGGCGTAGCCGGGGCGCGCCTTTTTCCCGCCCTGGAGTGGGCTGGCCTAGACATTGACGCGGCCGGGCCACGCCCTCGGGGCAGGCCGGGGCGGGTTTACGCCCGCCCTGAAGACGGATAAAAGGAGCAACAAGCCAAGGAAGCATCCTCTTGTTCCTGTGCTCTGAAGCTGCACCACCTCGCTGCACGTGAGCTCGAGACGGAACGAAGAGCCAATTTTGAGCGTTGTAATCTTTCTTGTTTGTTTTGCAGATACTCTGTCGGAAAATGCCTAAGAAGGCGGGAAAGCGAATGACTACCGACCAGATGCTGCGTGTTCTCATGAAGGAGGTGACCGACCTAAAGAAACGAATGGCGGAGAAAGATGAGGAAGGGGGGCCGAAACGTCCTCTGGCAGGAGCAGCTCCAGGAGGAAAAGGCAAGAGGCCCAGAAGGGGAGCAGCTGGGGGAGACGTCCCAGTTCCCTGTACCCCACTCGAAGCACCCACTCCTGTGCCGGAGGAAGGGAATCCGATTCCCGTAGTGGTCACCCCCGTGTCCGGGGAGGATATGCCGCCCGAGCTGGCAGCACAATTAGCAGCGTGGTTGGGTAAAGGTAGCAAGGGCGCCACGGCTGACGACGCGCAGGTGTTGATGAGGCAGCTGCGGGAAACAAGGGAAGCAACGAAGGCACCATCGCCATCAGTTCCAGTCGTAGAGACAGCTTCCGGTTCAGGTAAGCGGCCATTGCCGATTGCGAGGGATGAGTCGGCACCCTCTCGAAGGGAAAAATTGGGTCAACATGTCCCTCTGGCTATCAAAGAGAAGATATGGGCAGGGGAATATATAAACATCTTCTCGTTGCTTACCGATCATTATGAAATGGAGCATGTTAAGAGCCAGAAGGAGCTCATGCATCCGAGTGTTTGGCGCGCAAAGATGGCCGCCTTTAAGGTAAATGAAAACATTGGTAATTGGGGCAAGGCATGGGGGGTTTTTACATCCATCCTGGGTGAACGTAGGCCCGAATTGCTGCCCGAATTACCGATTTATCAGTCACGGATCATGGGGTATTCAGTATCTCACGAGGGCAATCATTGGTTTTGTTACGATAATATTTTCAGAAAAGCGAAGGAGCATGATAAAAACTTAACTTGGGATTGTTATGATTCTGTGTCCTGGTCCAAAATGGAGGACTCTGGTATGTTGAAGGTGCCATTGGTAGGGAGTAACGTTGGCGAATCCTCCCGCCAATATGCGGGGACGCCCTTTCGATCAGGTACGAGTAACGACAATCACTCGAGGCCAACCGGCAACGCAGGTAAAAAGGGGGTTTGTTGGAACTTTAACAGGGGGAAATGTACTAGGCCCCAGGGGTCATGCAAATTTAGGCACGAATGTGGGGGGTGTGGGCAATCATCCCATCCTGAGTCCATGTGCAGAGCCAAAACGGGTGATAACGGGGGTAGAGGAGGCGCCAAACAGGTCTGACTTAGTCCGAGGGGCGCCTTTACCTACCCCGATTGATACCATGGCAATGATTCCCTGGCTCAGCGAATACCCGGATCACGCTTCCGCTGGGGTGTTGCGGAATGGATTTTCATATGGTTTCCGCATCCCAGTGGGAGAGTTTCAGGGTATAGCAAAATGTAAAAACCAGTTATCGGTCTTACAGCATACGACCGTGGTACAGGAAAAGATCGGGAAGGAGGTGGCTCGAGGTCGAGTCGCCGGTCCATTTAATGTGCCACCAGTTGCTAACTTTGTTTGTTCCCCTTTAGGGGTGGTCCCCAAGAAGGACCCAGGGGAGTTTCGGCTGATACATAATTTATCAGCCCCACGTGGTCTTTCAGTAAACGATGCGATAGACCGGGAAGTGTGTTCGGTGCGGTACGCATCCTTCGATGAGGCCGTAGCCACATTGAATCGCCTAGGGCCCGGTGCGCTGATGGCAAAATCTGATATCGAGTCAGCGTTCCGGTTGCTCCCGGTACATCCAGACGATCAGCGTCTCCTTGGTTTCATGTTTCAGGGTCATTATTACATGGATAGGTGTATGCCGATGGGGTGCTCGATATCTTGTGCCTATTTCGAAAAGTTCAGTTGCTTCCTGCAATGGGTCTTCACGAGGAAAACGGGGTTTCAACATGTGATGCATTATCTCGATGACTTTTTGTTTCTGGGGGCAGCCGGGGATCCTGAATGCGGACAGGCTTTGACTGCATTTTGTGCTTTGATGAATCAGTTTGGTGTGCCATTGGCACCAGGTAAGACTGTGGGTCCCTCGACTTGCCTCAAGTTTCTGGGGATCAAGCTTGATTCCGAGGAAGGTTGTTTTCGTCTACCAGGCGACAAAGTGTTAAGATTCAGGGCATCCCTGCAAATGTGTATAAGTGAGTCTAAGGTTAGGCTACATCAATTACAGCAATTGGTGGGACAGTTGAATTTTTCCCTAAGAGTTATTCCGATGGCCCGCCCCTTTTCTCGCTCGATCGCTCAAGCCATGGTCGGCCTGAAGGAGGGTCATCATCGCACAAGGCTCTCGGCTGAGGTTCGCCAGGACATGCGCATTTGGTTGGCATTTCTGGCGGATTTCAATGGCCGAATTGTCTGGAACAAACCGGCCGTGTCCTCTGAAGAGCTGGGGCTGTGGACGGATTCGGCAGGGAGCATTGGTTTTGGTGCCATATTCGGCACTCAGTGGTCAGCACAAAAATGGCCGTTATGGTGGCATGAGAGTGGTCTGACAAGTAACATTGCTTTCTTAGAACTTTTTCCCATTCTGGTGGCCCTGAAAACTTGGCCCGAGGGGTTCAGAGATCACTCTGTGGTATTCTGGTCTGATAACATGACCGTTGTTGAGTGTATCAATAGCCAGGCAGCACGATGCAAGTGGATTCTGAGATTGCTCAAGGAAATTGTGTTATTGTGTATGCAATTGAATGTACTATTTAAGGCAAGACATGTCCCGGGGGTGATGAACCAGGCGGCTGATGCGCTTTCTCGTTTTCGTATGCAGGCCTTCTGGGGTTTTCTGCCCACAGCGGACCCGGTGGCAGCACCCTTTCCCGAAGCTCTCTGGTCTCTCGGTGCCCCGAACTACAGAACCTCGTGGGAGAGAGTTTAGCACCCAAGACAAGGAAGGCATATGAAGGGGCGTTCCGTTCCTATTGGGCCTTTTTGGGGGCAGCTAGAGGGGAGCTTTGGGGCCAGGAGGAGTTGGTAGTGAAATTCCTGCTGTCTTTACGTCAGGCAGGCAAATCAGTGGCTACGGCCCAGAGGCATCGGGCCGCCATTTCCTTTGTGGCTAGGGCTCATGGGGTCCAGGACCCGACAGCGTCTTTCGTTGTGCAGAAAGCGCTACGTGGGTGGCAACGCCTTGAGGGTCGCAGAGTAGATGAAAGGCGCCCGATAGGTTTGGATAGATTGGCCCTGTTATTATCTAGACTCCCTGCAACATGTTCATCCCAGTTTGAAACAGTGTTATTCCGAGCCGCTTTTACGCTGGCATTCCATGGGGCTATGCGGGTAAGCGAACTAGTGGCGAGGAACAAGCAGGACGTGATGGAGGGACTGTGCCAAGAGCACGTTCAGATCAGAGGGGAGACAATGACTCTCTCGTTCGTCAGGTCCAAGACCGATCAGGGTGCGATGGGTGATTGCACGATCATACAAATGATCCCCGGGTCCTCCATGTGCCCGGTGAGTTGTGTAGAGGAGTATTTAGCACAAAGGGTGGCATCATGGGGGGGGACCTTGTTGAGACACGCTGACGCCACCCCACTGACGAGGTTTCAGTTTCAGCGGGTGCTTGCGATGTCGATTACTGCCGCGGGCTTGAACCCGGGCGAGTTTGGGACCCATTCCTTTCGGATAGGGGCTGCTACAGAGGCTACGGCCAGGGGTCTGAATGTTGAACAGATTAAACGTGTGGGGCGTTGGTCCTCCAATTGTTATAAGAGGTATGTGCGGTTGCACATGTTGTGAAGCCGTAACGATGTACTCACGCTTCTTGTTTTTGTTTGGTTTCAGTTGCGCAAGCCTACGAGGCGGGGCGGACTATGCAGTCGACCCTACACCGGGCCAGCGGTCGCACTTCACCGGCTGTGAAAAAGGAGGTGTGGGTCGTGGGCCACTCATACGTGAGGCGTGCCGCGGACGTATTCAAAGCAGGTGACATGAATCACGTGGCTGGGGAATACGGGTACAGTGTGTCCTTCTACGGAAAGGGCGGACTCTGTATTGACCAGTTTCGATCAATTTTTGAGGGTTTGCTAGGGCGGACGAGGTCACCGCCGTCTATAGTCATAGTACATCTTGGGGGCAATGATTTGGTCACCACTGGTAGACGACTTCTTCTTGAGGCGATGCTTTCCACTGTAAGTTGGTTGGCGAGGAGAGTTCCAGGGTGCACGATTGCATGGTCACATATGATCACACGAAAAGTTTGGCGGGGGGCTATTTCTGTTTCTGCTCTGAATCATTCAGTAAGGAAAATTAATAACAAAGTGAGTAGATTGTTCCGTTCCAATACACTGCATTCTATTTCGCATGGTTGTATTACTGGTGACAGTATGTATTTGGGGGATGGTGTTCATTTGTCCCGGGTGGGGAACGAGTTACTCATAGGTGACTGTATAGCTTGGCTAAAGACTTTAAGACATGACCTTTAGGTAGGAGTGTTGTGGGGGGTCCGGATAGCCGGTCAACTATCCGGCCTGTGGCGGTAAGGTCATGATCGGTGAGCACTAATTGGAAGATCCCTAAGAGTGGGCGTCACCCATTACGGATGGGAGCGCTCGAAGGAGGTGGCCATTGGCCCCTCAACGGGGAAGGCGGTCCCTTCTAAGGATGGGACGCCGAAAGGAAAGGAAAGGCGGTCAAGGCCCCTTCCTGGGTAGGAGGGGCTACAGCCCCCTCCCGGAGAATTTCCCGGGGCCAGGACATCTGCGACGGCAGATGTGGTAAGTTGTGTGGGGTTTGGGGGGGGGTCTACGCTACCTTCTAGATTCCTCACACGAGTCCTCGGACGACCTTTAAGTGGCGTCGAGTTTATTGGGGCCCCCGTCAAGTCAAGGGAAATTGGTAGTTGCACTCGAGGTACACCTCTGTGCGGTCGCCCCTCACAAGTGAGGGGGATATTTCTGGGTAGGGATCTTGACACCGGTTACGACCTTGCCGTTGGCCCTTAAACGTTAGGATGTACAATTTCAAAATTTCAAGTTAGATGTTTTGTAGGATGTTAGTTCGGCTAGGAGAACCTTTGTATTAGAGAATATGTTAAGGTTAGCCAAACATCGCAATGTGGTAATGAAATTGTACATAATATGAAACTGTTATTTTAATGTTTTAATTTTGTTTCATATTTTAATAAATACGGCCGGGAGGGTCACTCCCTCCCGTCTTCCAAAAGTTCAGAACTGTTTCCGGTTTCCCATCCTTGGGGATTGTGTTGAGAGGGGGTGGCGGGTATCTCAGCCATATGGAAAGGGGCGACCATTCGGTCCCCCCGAACGTATGGCGGAGTACCACGATCCCCCCGGGAAGCCATCTTGGGCGGGAGGCGAGTCTCGGCTGGTATGCCCGAAGCGGCGTAGCCGGGGCGCGCCTTTTTCCCGCCCTGGAGTGGGCTGGCCTAGACACTGACGCGGCCGGGCCACGCCCTCGGGGCAGGCCGGGGCGGGTTTACGCCCGCCCTGAAGACAGATAAAAGGAGCAACAAGCCAAGGAAGCATCCTCTTGTTCCTGTGCTCTGAAGCTGCACCACCTCGCTGCAGGTGAGCTCGAGACGGAACGAAGAGCCAATTTTGACCCACCCACCAGCCCCTGAGGACAGCAAGTAGTTTTGAATAAAGTTTGATGTGTTAACTCTTTTGTTTGCAGGTCCGGATTATTATCGTGATAACCTTGAATATGCAATAAAGGAATGGTCAATTTGTGGTATGTTTTGCAAATAAAGTAATCCTGCTCTAGTGTTGATCAGTAGCATGTTTTAATAAAATTGTTGCTTTTAACTGACTTTTAAGTAATTTAGGCATTTAGTTTAGAACTCATTTAGTTTAGAACTGTCGTATTTATTTTGGTCGGGCGGTAAGGTCATGATCGGTGAGCACTAATTGGAAGATCCCTAAGAGTGGGCGTCACCCATTACGGATGGGAGCGCTCGAAGGAGGTGGCCATTGGCCCCTCAACGGGGAAGGCGGTCCCTTCTAAGGATGGGACGCCGAAAGGAAAGGAAAGGCGGTCAAGGCCCCTTCCTGGGTAGGAGGGGCTACAGCCCCCTCCCGGAGAATTTCCCGGGGCCAGGACATCTGCGACGGCAGATGTGGTAAGTTGTGTGGGGTTTGGGGGGGGGTCTACGCTACCTTCTAGATTCCTCACACGAGTCCTCGGATGACCTTTAAGTGGTGTCGAGTTTATTGGGGCCCCCGTCAAGTCAAGGGAAATTGGTAGTTGCACTCGAGGTACACCTCTGTGCGGTCGCCCCTCACAAGTGAGGGGGATATTTCTGGGTAGGGATCTTGACACCGGTTACGACCTTGCCGTTGGCCCTTAAACGTTAGGATGTACAATTTCGAAATTTCAAGTTAGATGTTTTGTAGGATGTTAGTTCGGCTAGGAGAACCTTTGTATTAGAGAATATGTTAAGGTTAGCCAAACATCGCAATGTGGTAATGAAATTGTACATAATATGAAACTGTTATTTTAATGTTTTAATTTTGTTTCATATTTTAATAAATACGGCCGGGAGGGTCACTCCCTCCCGTCTTCCAAAAGTTCAGAACTGTTTCCGGTTTCCCATCCTTGGGGATTGTGTTGAGAGGGGGTGGCGGGTATCTCAGCCATACTATAACTTGCGCGTGTAATGCACTGCTGATGACATCACATATTACATCACTCATGACATGGTCAGTGACATCACTCATGACATCACTGATGACACCATCCTTGTGACAGAATAACAGACTTCTTTCAGTGTAATGTAACCCTTGAAACACATATTCAAAAAAAACTAAAATTGCACAAACAAAAAGAGATATCCATACCAGTTACAACCAATTCAGTATTATCACCATCCATATACACATTCAATCATTCATCAGTAGTTCTATATAGTCACTCATACATATACTCACTCATCATATCTAGTGATACATCTATACATCCTGTTACACACCGACAGTCATCAAAAAGTAACTCACGCACATACTCACACATGCAAATAAACTATTGAACATCCGTTTATTTGCATATACAGCTATACACACACTATCACCTTACTTCTAAGGAAACTTACACATACTTACTCTCTTAAACAATCACTTATAGAAAAACATACTTATTTAAACAAGAACTCTTTCAATCTCTCACTCTCACATATACTCACTTATATACATCAATACTCACATATACTAGATTAGAACAAATGTAGTTAATGATAAAGATACTAGTGTGACAGTCATTCACTCACTAACACACACATATACACACTCATCCACCCATACAGTCCTGCACATATGCTGTCTTCTAAACTCATACAAACAGTGAGTCAGTCACCAACCCATGCAGCCAATTATATACAAAATGAAACACTGATACAAACATTTAAATATTTAAACAATACTCGCTAATATATGTATTCACTAAGATACACTTAATAAGCCAGTTAACCAATCAATTTTTTTTTTAAAACATCCATTAAGACACTTATTTAAGCATGTATTCTTCCATCGACCTTTACATATACATATATAAAACATATTTATTTTTCAGAAGGACACAAATTCACTGGATGGTGTCATCAGTGATGTCATGAGTGATGTCACTGACCATGTCATGAGTGATGTAATATGTGATGTCATCAGCAGTGCATTACACGCGCAAGTTATAGTGAGTCCAACTAACTATAACGTGGGAATTTCAATGGTTTTATGTCAGTAAAATTTCCAGCTAACTATAACTGGTGTCAAACCTATGTTTTTTTCAGTGAATTTAATAGGTTTTTTAAATGCTAATTCCTAACTATAACTGGTGTGAAGCCTATGGTTTTTTCAGTGAATATATATATATATATATATATATATATATATATATATATATATATATATATATATATATATATATATCTGCCACTTGGCTCCCTTCCTCTCCCGTTAGTTACACGTGGTCGAGCAAGAGGAAGGGGGAGAGCTTGGCAACCGAGATTCACAAAACCCACACAAGGAGGAGCCGCAGGCGAAACGGTTACAAGCGAAAAAGTGGGCACGGAAACCAGATTAATGAAACAAAAGAAGGGGAAATGAATGAGGAACTACAGATAATCAACCTTTCGGGGAGAAAAATTACGGAAGCGGAAACCTCACTCCTAAAGAAAGGAATCAACTTTTGCCCAACAGCGCGCATGGATATGGCACAAACAAGAATTGACTTGTATCTTTATATTCGTAAAATCAAACTTGCAAAATTCTTTGCCGAGAGAGAAAATAAGCCCAAAATACCAAGATGCCAACCCAAACCAACCTCTACCCTGTTAGCAAAGGAGTCAGAAGCATACTTAACAGTTCTAAATTTAAATGCGCAAGAGGGCAAGGAAATCAACCTAAAGACAGCAATATCGCAACTAGGAGCGGGAACCAGCGGCTTGAGGGCCAAATCCAAATTCTATCCCCAACTGACACCGGGAAATAAAATAGATATGTTTCAGGAGGCGGTCATCCACGACCTATATAAAATCAACATTAAAGCAAACACCAATGACAATTTATCCAAAAGTGAAAGACAAGCCCTGATCTCACTACGAAATGATGAAAACTTTGAAATCAAGTTAGCTGACAAGGGCGGAAATATAGTGCTGTGGGACAAAAAATTATACATTGCGGAAGCTATGGACCAACTCAACAATCAGCACTATTACGAAAAACTTGAAAGAAACCCAATTGACAATATAAAAAGAGAACTGGACAAGAAATTATGCCAATGGGAAAATGATGAACTTTTGGATTTAGATGAGAAAAAATACTTGACAGTGGATTTCCCAAAAATAGCAACTGTGTATTTTTTACCTAAAATTCACAAAAACGCCACCAGACCACCGGGGAGACCAATTGTGTCGGCAAATGGCTCTTTGCTTGAACCATTATCAAATTTCATTGGTTTTTACCTAAGTCCACAAGTAAAACTCTTGAAATCCTACATAAAGGATACTACTGACTTTCTGTGCAATCTGAAACAAATCAACTGGCAACCTGATTTCATCATGATCACCATGGATGTGGTCTCGCTATATACTAACATTGACAATGAGATGGGCCTTAATGCATGTAAATATTTCCTCAAAGAACGGAATATCCACTATCAAAACCACAATGACATGCTATCAGAAATGATCAACTACCTACTGTCTAACAACATCTTCATGTTTGGCAACACACTATACCGACAAAAAAATGGGGCGGCCATGGGGTTTTCCTTTAGCCCTAACTATGCCTGTACTGCCATGGGATGGTGGGAGGAAACAACGGCATGGAATGAAAACTTCAAACATTCACACAGCACATCATAGTCTGGAAAAGATTTATTGATGATCTGTTTATAGTGTGGAACGGTGGAAAGGAAAAATTTCTGGAATACTTCCAAATACTAAACAATAGTACACCGTGCATAAAATTCACTTACAGCATCAGTCAGGACAAAGCCGTTTTTCTTGACACAGAGGTGTACATTAAAAACAACCATATGGAAACGACACTCCACCGAAAATGCACCGCAACTAATGCAACATTGGAGGCCACAAGCTTCCACCAACAATCCCTCATATCAAGCATCCCCTATGGGGAATTTCTTCGCCTCAGAAGAATCTGTAGTGAAGAACAAGAATGGCAAAAACAAAGTAAAAACTCCACGAAACTTTTCCAAAACAGAAAATACAACCAGCATACCATAAGACAATGTTGGGTAAGAGCAAATCAAACGACAAGATCAGATTGCCTAAAGCCAAAAGAAACCCAAATTTCAGCAGAGGATGAGCCAATCAGGCTAATTCTAAACTACAGCAAAGAAACCAAAAAAATAAACCAAATTCTTAAAAGAAATTGGAAGATCTTGCATTTGGATCCAGTTATAGGTAAAAAAATGGGCAAGCACCCCACAATAACATACAGAAGGGCAAGAAACCTCCAGGACCAATTAGTCCACAGTCACTTCCAAACAACCATGAAAAATAAACATTGGTTACAAACTAAATGCTTCGTAAAATGCTACAACTGCAAAATCTGTGAGATTGCCAAACCCACAACAGAAATAACCATGCCAAACAACAAGATCTGGCAAATCAAGGAATGCATAACATGCAACAGCAAATATACCATATATATGATCGAATGCCCATGTAAGCTGAGGTACATAGGCAGTACCATCTTCGAGTTAAAAAAGCGCATTCTGGAACATGTTCGTGCTACTGTACACAAGGACAGGGGCAATGCAGTTGCCAAGCACATGGAATCGAACCACAATGGGGACTGGAAACAACTACGCTTCTGGGGTATTGAGACCATGAACCTCTCAGCAAGGGGTGGCCACAATGAAAAACTTCTTCAACGCAAAGAGTCAAAGCATATCCTAAGGTTCTGAACCATGACTCCGTTTGGGCTTAACCAATCTGAAGAATTGTACATACATCTTTGAAAATGAACCATGATTGAAAATTGACTTCCTTATATCATCCTGCCTGCCATACTATATTTTAAACACAACATTATTGTTCCCCTCTTGTTTTCACTTCCCCCACCTTTTCTCACCTTTGTATAAGCTCACTTAATATATGAAACCGCTTTCAACCTAGTTGTTAACAGGTCTCCATTTGCCCACTAGAGGGCAGTACTGTTTGTTGATAATTGTTTGTTTATTGCTGTTTCGCCCACCGGAGGGCGGCACTTTTGGTGTTAAAAAGCTGAATTATAGTTTGGACAATTCACAACAATTTATGAATATTGACTACCCTCAAATGGTTTCTTTCTGAACTGCTTGAAAAATGTAAACTTATTACTTTCAAAAGCATAGCATTGCTAAGAACTACCATTCCCAGAATTCCAACCATTTGCGGATACACCATGTGACCATATGGGTGTAACCATTATTGTTATGCTGTCCTTAAAACTTGTGAGCACTGAGCACAAAACTGACCGTGATGAAGGCAGCGGACGCTGTCGAAACGCGTTGGTTGTTTTTGTTTTTGATCCCCCAATGGATTGATGGAATAAACATAATACTGTCACGAAAGTAAGCAATTGATTCCGTTTTTTCTGCGACTCCAAACCTCCCCAGGACTGGGGAAATCTGTTGTAAATATATATATATATATATATATATATATATATATATATATATATATATATATATATATATATTTATACTTTAACATAGTTAATATTACATATTTAATATATACCATCAATATAATGTAAATTAAATAAATCTCACTAATATGTAATACTATATATAAATATATAGCTATATAAACTAGCATACATATATATTTTTATATATATACATATATATAATATAACACAATTATAAAAAATATACATTTTACAATCTATTGTTTGTTTTGCAGAATTCCTTACAGTTACTGCTATAAATATAAGTATATATGTATGTGAGTGTGTGTGTGTGTGTGTGTGCGCGCGCGCGTGTGTGTGTGTATGTGTGTATGTGTATGAATATATATATTCGTGTCTATTGTTTTGAAGCTGGTAGTCTGTATTGTAAAGTGGGTGTATCAAAGGTTTTATTAAGGTGTGAGGAGGTGCATCAGATTTTCACGTGGATGTCATCAGTGTTGTCATCAGTGATGTCATTTGAGATGTCTTCAGTGATGTCACTGACCATGTCATGAATGATGTAATATGTGACTTCATCAACAGTGCATTGCGGGGGTGCGAGTTATAGTTAGCTCAACTAACTATAATGGCGGAATTTCGATGGTTTTGTACGAGTGAAATGTCCAACTAACTATAACGTCCCTGAAACCTATTTTTTTAAGGCAATTCTAAGTTTTTTTAAAAAGCTAATTTCTAACTATAACATACCTGAAACATGCCTGAAACCTATGGGTTTTTCAGTGAATTCCAAACGTTTTTTAAATGCTAATTTCTAATTATAATGTTCATTAAATCTATGGTTTTTTCAGTGATTTTAAATTATCATTCCATTCTCAACCTAGTGAAATTAGCCGATATTGCCAGTTTTCCAGCAATAGCTTCCACAAAAAACTTTTGCCACAAATGAGAGCTCCAACTAATGCTAATAATATGCAGAGTAAGCGTTCCTGTGCAAAAATAACACAAAAACACCACTTCCCGATATTTTCAACGAGCAGCCAAATCTGGGGTGCGATCCAAAAACAAGCGATAAGCTGCATTAGCAGTAGGAATTTAACATATGCCTTTTACTGGTGTAAAGCAGGACGACTACCTACAGTATGAAAGGGAACCCAGCCCAGAATCACATCTAAAAACCAATACATGTCATGAAGTAATTTATCATGCAGCTCCAACACCCAAGGAGGCTACAACACCCACTGACACCACCCTCTGGACAGCCCCCCGGACCACCCCCCTCCCTACTACCACTGTGGCAGTGCAGAACAGCTGACCTTCCAAAAACTGCATGATCCCTCAGCCACACAATAGCTGAATGGTGGGAGATGTGGCAACCAAGTATGTGTGAAGACAGAAGTCACCCATCAATAAAAATGCACACAATACCAAGTGTAGCGGTGATGTGCTGGACAGACCTCACTATGTAGAGCACAAACCTCTCCATGTGGACATATACTGTTGGTGCTTGTAGTGTTGTGGACAATAGACACAACCATGTTACCTCAGGGAGTGGGAAAGATCTCGGTCATGTAGCTGTGTTGTCCCCCCTAGAAGCGGAAGCGGAGTGGGCTGCTCCAACATATGCCACTCCAGCGTAGGAGTATGAATAAATAGGCTAAGGCTCGGGCATGGTTCACTTGTAGGAAGGCCAACGCGTCTGCCAGAGTGGCGGCCCTCACCCTGCCATGAGGCCTCTGCAGTGACCACCGGCCTCCTCAACACAGGCCCACTGCGAACCCAGCGCCACTGCACCGCAGAATACTGCCTTCGATGTACACTGCAGACAGCAGGGCTTACAATTCAGACCGAGTCGCGATTGCAGATGACGCAGTCCAGTAGGCAAGAGACATTGCTCCAAGTGCGGCCCTACCAGACCATGCATCATCGCAGGCTGTGCACGCGCTGAGTGCTTCAGGTGCCACTAACTCAGTGCAGCACAAGTTTTCGCCACATAGCCTTATTACGGCAGAACTCAGTAGGCAAAAGACAATGCTACCAGTGCTACCAGTGCGGCCCGCCTGGACCATGCAACATTGCAGGGGTGCGCACATACTGAGTGCTTCAGGTGCCACTAACTCAGTGCACAACAAGTCATCGCCACAAAGGCTTATTAAGGCAGAATTCATTAGACAAAAGACATTGCTCCCAGTGCGGCCCGCCCGAACCACGTATCATCGCAGAGTGCGCACACGCTGAGTGCTTCAGGTGCCACTACCTCAGTGCACCACAAGTCATCGCCACATAGCCTTATTAAGGCAGAATTAATTAGACTACAGACATTGCTACCAGTGTGGCCCACCCGGACCATGCATCATCGCAAGCTCCACACATGCTGGTTGCTTCAGGTGCCACTAACTGTGCAGCTCAACTCAACGCTACATGGCTGTGGGGCTTTGCTGACTGCTGCCTCCTGCCTACACTGCAGTCATCAGGGCTTAATATTGAGTCTTGATTCATTAATTGCAGAGTCCAGTAGGCAACTAAGTATAACGTCCCTCATACCTACATAATATCCTTTTAGTATCCTTGCTTCAAAACCCTTTTTTATATCAGTTATAGCTTTACTACAATGTCCAAATTCATCTTGCAAGACCAAAGGAACACTGAATGACGGTCTACACTGCAGACAGCAGAGCTCGCAATTTGAATTCAGTCTTGATTTATTACTTGCAGACAGAATTGTACTCTATGTCCTCGGATTTTGTCAAGAGGAAGTGACAAAAAACATTCCTTGATGTCTGTACTGACTACTGCCTTTGATCTAAACTGCAGACAGCAGGGCTCACAATTTAGATAGAGTCAAGATTGCAGATGACGCAGTCCAGTAGGCAAGAGACATTGCATCATCGCTGGCTGCGCACACGTTGAGCGCCACACCTACCACTAACTCTATTCAGCTCAAGTCAACGCCACATGGCTGTGGGCCCTTCCTGACCACTGCCTCTGCCCTACACTGTGCTCAGCAGGGCTCACAATTCAAATTCAGTCTTCATTCATTAATTTCAGAGTCCAGTAGGCAATTAACTATAACATCCCTGAAACCTACATATTTCAAGAGTGTATTCTATAAATGTATCATCTTTTGTACCATACATCTACACTGCGGTCAGCAGAGCTCATAATTTAACTTGAGGCATGATTTATTTATTGCAGAGACAATTGTACTCTATGTCCTGGAATTTTATCAAGAGGAAGTGACTAAAAACATTCCTCGATGTCTGTGCAGAGACTACTGCCTTCGATCTACACTGCGTATAGCAGGGCTTACAATTCACATCGAGTCGCGATTGCAGATGACACAGTTCAGTAGTAAGTATGGGCACAAAATCTGTTCAGCTCGTGGAATTTGCAGATTTTTGGCAATTTCACGATCTACGAATCTCGCCAAATTTGCCGAATAATCCACAAATCCGCTCGCAGGCAGATTTTTTTTTTGCACATGCCCGAGTTGAAGCTCAAATTCAGTAACACATTATAATCAGCCCAAACTACTTGTGAGCACGGTTGAGGCTAGGCAGGTGTGCTTCCTCCCTATATCTACCGTCTACAATTAGATGTAATCCTTGATGGAGGTCTTTGCATCCAAGAGTTTCTGAAGCCCAATCATCCTGTACTTCCTGTGACCAGGAGGCTGCTTCCTTCTCATCTGCTGCTCTGATCGGTCTCTGACCCTTATAAACAAGAGGCATGTGAAATCGCATAGAAACCCTGCCCGTTTGGCCCCGCCCTACACACACTGGGGTATGCAACGTGTTTGCGCCCTTTCCTCACTATGATGGACAGCTCACTCGAGGGACATTGGCGCCTTTTGGCGCGGTGTCTAAGTTACAGACACACGTGGTCACTGGAGACAACTCTTCTGGCCCTTTACCCAGCTGCAGTGTTGGAAAAGCACTATACATTTACCAAACGAGCTAGCACTTACTTATTAGCCAGTAGAAACAGAACTCTAGTATATATTTGTGCAAATCCGCAAGTTCGCAGATTTTCTCGCAAACTCGTGGACTTTTTTGCCATTTCGAGAGATTTCGCGTACAGCAAATCCGCAAAATTCGCCCATACTTATCCAGTAGTGCAGCATACATCATTGACCCTTTATGATTGAATCTCTGTGTCTGATCCAATGATTACTGTTGTAATTGTTGCCAGTACCAACCATTCCCAGAGGGCTGGCTTACACTCATCCCACACGCATCCAGCACAGACGTCACTTGACATGGACTCTGGTAATAAAAAGGAGTCGAGCGCATGTGCCCGTACCCAGTTCCACTATCTATCTGTTTCCATGTGTTCATTATGTATGCTAGATGCTGCCCCTGGGCCCTATCACATTAAATTGTGCTGTGGACAGTGTATGTAACCAAGTTACCTCTGGCAGTGGGGAAAACTTCAGTTATGTAACTTTGTCTCTGTAATTGTACAAGTACGTACGTATGTACGTAAATAATTGATCATTAGAGTACTGCAAGGAGAGTATACAGTGAACTTATACATGCTTGGGGATTGGTGGAGTGGTTGTATAAGTACACATGTGGCGCAGCCTAACCCCGAACACGGGCTTGGCTCTAATTGGCTGCCCTCCATGTGCCAAAAACTGAAACTTGAACTTTGTATGGCCCTGTATGCTTCAGCTGCAACACTCCACTGAATGTGCAATAAACATTCATATCCACACAGATGTGTCATTTTTACCGTCTTTCATGTGTTGAACTATGAATGAATGTAGAGTCAGTGATTCTCCGTACCTTCCATGTTGGCCATGTTGTGGAACTTGGCTCACAGAGCGACACATTGGCACCTGTGACCTGTCTGACACCTGCATCATTTAATTCCTCTTACAGCCCAGGATGGAGGTACGCCCATAGCTACGCCCATAGCTCTGGATTCATTCTTCACAGCCTCATGCAGGACTGGCATGCACCAGGCCAGCCCACTCTGCTTACGCTTACAGGGAAGGACAACAACGCCAAAAGGCCCAGATTTTCATTGCAGTGATCTGCTGGTCACCGCCTAGTTGTCAGTACGCACATGCTCTATGCCATTTCAGAGTTGCTCGTACCGGATGCACTGCAGCCATCACAGGCACACTGGCACGGGACGGTGACTTTCGGTACACTGAGGTACGGGTACCATAACTGCTGAGTGGGTGTGCAGCCTGCGGTGATGGCCCGTCCTGGCAGTCTGGAAAGCTCAGGTTTTGTGTGCCCTGCAGGACCGCAGTGTAGGCCTGAGCCATCAGATAGTGCAGGTCTACTGCCATGTGGCATTGCCTCGCTGGTCTCAGAGTTAGTGGCACTGCAAGGGCAGAGCGGGTGTGCAGCCTGCGATGAAAAGCCGGGTGCACTGGTATGTCCTCTGCCAAAATCAAAATCAAGACCCAGCACCAAATTTGAGACCTGGCGGCCTGAGGAGTGGGGCTGCATGATATGCAGGATGCCCTGTCCGTGGGCCCCGGGCTTGGGCCTTGCAGCGCCACGTTGTAGGCCCTCTTTTCAACACGCAGATTGTGAAAGGTGAGCAGAGAGGCTTGTTTGTGCAGCAGCTGGCAGTCACCTCCGGGCAGTGGGAGTAGATGGGGTGCAGCAGCCTGGGTGCGCAGCAGTGGGCAGTCAACACCTGACAGTGTGAGTGTATGGGGTGCAGCAGCCTGGGTACGCAGCGGCGGGCACACACTTCTGGGCAGTGGGAGTGAATGGGGTGCAGCAGATTGGGTGCACAGCAGCGGGCAGACACCTCTGGGCAGTGGAAGTGGATGGGATGCAGCAGCCTGAGTGCGCAGCGGCGGGCAGACATCCCTT